>NW_019525077.1:1282139-1288555 GCF_002814215.2 Seriola lalandi dorsalis
TGACTAAATTACTGTTTAATTAATATTTTTACTTTTCATTGTTATTTCATTTTAGCAGAGCTGTGACTGTTCAGGTTTTTTTTGACCAGGTAACGTTCAAACCGCTGCGAACGAACGTCGGAGAAATAAAAAAAAACAAACGAACCTGTTCGTTTCCCTCCATAAAAGTTTGTGTACTCTGTACAAGTGATGTACCTGTCAAAATAAAACACATACACACACAAATAAAAGACAAAGAAACGATGTTAGGTAAAGGTAAAGTAAAAGTAGAGTTCCATCGCTAGCTACTTTACGAACAGCATTAGCTTGCTATGCTAACAACAACAAACATTAGTGTCGCTGTGTATTGTTAAGTATCACTATAATACTCACATTTTGTCTTTTTGGTGCTGTCGCTTCCCCATTTTGAAATGTTGTGTGGATCTGATGGATTATCAGGGAAAATGAAAGACTTTACCGACAGAAAAACACAACCTGTTCGCCTTTTCTCTTTCCTGTATATGTTCTCGATCGTCGTCCTCAGTAACGGAAGTTCAATTTTAACTGCAACACTCTGCTGCCCCCTATTGGAGGGATGATTTAAACGGATTTACTTCCACAGAGCCCCCCTACATACCCAGAAATCAAAACGTATGATAAAGCTGAAATGAATAAGTGGATTAAATGATTATTCAATTGACAGAATATTATTTGTACACAATTTTAATAACTGATTTGTTCATTTTAAAAAAAGGTGAAAATTCACATGTAGCACCTAAAATGTGAATGTTTGTGTTCCCACTTTTCTATGACAGTAAAAAAAAAAAACAAATTTGGGGGTTTTGACAGCTGGTCAGACAAAACAAGACATTGGAATATGTGACCTTGAGCTCCAGGGAATAATGATGGGACTTTTGTAGTTTTCTGACCTGTCATTCACAAAAAAAAAAAATCAACAATTATTTAAAAAATAAATAATTATTAGATGTATTCCTAATGATTATTAATTTTTGGTTGAGACTTTACAGTACACCTATGATGGATAAAACTACATTGCCTTAACTACTCAACAGAGAAAAAAAATAGCAATTTGAACTTTTAATCAGCGTTGTCAGTAGATGATTTAGACCAAATTTCATGAGAATCAGATGAACTAATTTGTTTCGTTTTCGTAAAATTTTTTCAAAATGTCTGAAAAATTAAGCATTTTTAGAGCAGAAGACCATTTGAGCAAAGATCAAAATCACAATTTTGAGAAAATTTTAAAAAAGCATTCAGCGTTCACTGCTTGGACCGCTAATAAAATTGAATCCCTCTATCAGAGAGGGGCCACAAGATGTAGATGAACATGTACTTTAGTGGTGCATTTAAAAAAAAATTTGATTGAAATTATTCAAATTGTTTAGCTTAAAATAAAATGGATTAAACATAGGGCTTTGTCACTACCTTAATGTTCTTATCTTCTCTCAACCTGCACAAGATGACCTCTGGAAATCATGAAAATAATCTTGATTAAATACCGTGTATGAGATGCTCATTTATCATGAACATGTCATTAATCATAAAAACCTGTGAAAACGTTTAATCTGATCCTGTCTGATCTTTGAAAGTTTTGTCTTTGATCATGTGTAGACCAATTAGTTTGCTTTCTAACGCGCACACTTGGCTCTTTCTCTTGTTAATTTGTAGGTATGCAAATTAATCACGCCAAACACAGGTGTAATATTTATCATTAAATCAAATTTTCACGTCATCTTCTACACTGGGGACTATTAATTCCATGATATTTAGTTTTTGGAACCACATCACTAACTGGACAAACATGACAAACAAAACATTGCAGAATAAATTCATCTACAATACATTTATTTTCTCTTGGCATTTGATTCATTCAGGGTATTCTCACAATTATGGCTAATCATTTGCTTCTTCTAACAAGAGAAGCGAGCAAACAAAATATGGTTAGAGGCATGACCATGTCCAGGTGGTTAGTAATCTGTAGTAATGTGTAGCAGAAGGTACATTCAGTTTGCCTGTTGCACACATGTCCTCTGAAGGACGGACAAATATTACAGGTACCCCCCCCGCTTCCCTCAAAACACAAAGAATAAGAAAATTTAAAAAACGTGTAGGTGGTGAATCCATCATAAGCGAGAATGAACCTTCTAAACCTCAATCCAAACCCAGTTAAGATAAAGGATACTGTGGATGATGGTGTTTGTATAGAAAAATATAATACAGAGCAGCAACAGCAACACTGCCTGCATACCTGAGTTACAACTGGTTTTCATTTCTCTCTCCACTCGTAGCACATCAACAGCTTATGAAGGAAACACACCAAGTCAAACAACAAAGACGTACTTCACACTTAACTTCATGTTGCACAATGAACAACTCAACAACAGGTGAATGTTCTCATCCTTGGCACTTTATCTGTCAGGCAGAACCAAACTTTTGACATTTATGAAACAAAGGCTGGGTTTCCAGCCACACACTTAGCGGTTACTGACAAACATACATTTTTTTTAAATCAATGACAAAAACAGAAATTGAACAGGAAGGAAGTATAGCACATATTCACAAAAAACAACAGGGTTGAAGAGCCAGATGTTTGCCAGTCCGTTAAGTGGATAGAAGTCGATTTGCTTGAAAAGTGCAGTAATATGTAGAATTTTTCTTACAGAGCAAAAAAAAAAAAAAAAGTTCACAACGTTGTTCCCTTTGAGAACAACTCAAGTCCATATAAACAGTAAACTCGTGGCCGGCGTTTGCTCAGTACCGTCCTGAAAATAAAATGAGTGTTTTGTCCAGTTTGATAAAACAGTCTATGAGTGTTCTGTTGAAAAAAGAAATAAAATCACCGCAAATCCATCATGGACACAGTGTCATTAGTGATGGTGATGTGTCCCGCGTGCTGAGGAGACACAGGTTTGAGTTGTTAGAGTCAGCTCACATGGACAGAAGAAACTGCTACAACAAACACTGATTAATGCTGGTCATTACTGAAAAAGTGCATTTAAAAAAACTGAAAAGAAAATAAAGGAGAAAAAACAAAACAAATCCCTTTCTTTTTTAAAAGAACTTATCTAACTAACAGGTTAAATTTGAGACTTTTTAAAACCGATTTAATACTATAGATAATACAGTTTAATAGCTTTTTCACAGTCATATGAAAGTATGATACAAAACCAGTGGGGACAATATAGCCTCTAGGATTTATCACTATAATATTGCTTTTTTCAGTACTCCCCAGCAGTACATTACAATAATTCCTAATTATATATTTAATTACAGTAACATGACCTACAGAACATCCTGTCTACAGACTTCAAAGGGATTATTTTCTTCTTAGAAAGTGGATTTTGAGATTATTTGCGTGAATTCACCCACAAGATTTACCCATTAGATTTACTCTGTTTTGTGAAATTACCTTAAAAATCTGGGACTTTTGGATATTAGTTCATGACTGGACACAGTAATCAATGGTGAGGAGGTCTCCTCTTGCATCTGTCCACAAACTATACAAAAAATGTGATTTCTGAAACTTTTTTTGTTGTTGTTTGTTTGGTTGACTTTTCTGGAAAGAGATATTATTGTTGAGTTTTTCAATACTGTAAACATCATCAACAAATTTTAATTCACTGTCAGTGGACTGTACTAAAAAGCTGGACCTGGATAGGCCACTTAAAGTAAGTGGGATGAGATATTTTTGGGGATTTTTTGTGACTAGACAAAGCTACAATTATCAGACTTGCTCCCAGTGCAGTTTCCCTTCAGAAGGTGAATTGTGCACTAGTATCAAGAAAATGATACTTGACTATTGCATTACCAATATAAACCAGTTTGTATAAGAAACATGTTTTTCCTACATGTTTTCTGAAAAAAAAAAAATATATATATTTCAGTAAAACACAGAACTGCACACTGGCCTCACTGTAGAGGGGTACTCACTGTAAATAGAGGGGGGTCTTTGCTGTGAGGGTGAAAGCCTTTCTGTTTACATGTGGAGATCTCGTCTGTTCCTCGGTCCGTCAACCTGAAGTAGCCGATTCTGGGACAAACACAATCACACACCGTCACACTTCAACATAGAGAGACTTAGGAAAATTCATTGGCAGTACACTGACAAACATAGCTAACATTGGGAAGGAGACCCCCGGGCTACAACCGACTCCTTGGTTCCAGCTGTGGGGGACAAAAAATCTCTCCCCACAGCTGATTTCATAATGAGAGGACGCCAGCAGGTTGTGACTCACTCATTGAACTTAGGCGAGCAGACGATGGCAATGGCCTCCGGCAGCATCATCTGGTAGGAGCAGTGTGTGTGGAGGTCGACGCTGGACAGGAAGGCAGTCTGTGTGGGGTGAGTCTGCAAAGAAAGAGCCCAGAGTTCAGTTAGTTTCACGCTCCGTTGTTTTAAAGTTACTGTTAAAAAATAAAAGACAAAAAAAAAGACAAAAACAGGGTCAAAAGTTTAAGACAACTCAACATGATGTCTTATTCTTGTGAGCCTTTGGATTACCAAACCACATTTTGCACAAGTTTGTCAGTTTGTATGATTCACTAACACCACAGACCTTGACTATACAAGTTTTATGTCTAAATATACATGTACTGATATGATGATATGATATTATAGCAACACAAACCCTGTGGTTGCTAGGGCTGGATAATAGTTAATAGCTAACAGCTCAATGTTTTTGCATATTAACATTTGTGGAATTGTACCATAACAATAGTATTTAATCATGTCATAATTTTACAAAATTATATAGCACCAAGATACGTTTTGTTTTACATGTGTGAAGAGTTTTGTCTAATTTACTTTTGAATTCACTGCAATGGATCAGTTTGATTAATTCTCACAACCATGAATTGTTTATTTAAAACACAACCTATCATGTTCCTGTATCACATTATTGTTTAATGACAACGCTTCTCCAGTCAAATACCACTGCAGCTGCAGTTAGAATATCTTAATTTTTCAAAGCAGGAATACAACGTCTTCATTACTCTTAATGTTTTTTTTTTTTTGCTGGATTTTTCCTTTAAGGTAGAGCAGCATTAGCTTGTGCCTCTGAGAACAGCAGCAGGACAATTGCTGCCTAAGTTGCCAGTGTTGTAATCTTTACTCACATGTATCCAGCCCAGGGTGATGAGATCAAACTGGTCCTGTATGAGGAAGAGTTCCTCCTCATTCTCCGTGTCACAATAGTCTGGTCCGCCACTCTGCTTTGGTACGATGACGTGGGTCACGGTGAACGCATTTCTGGTCTGGAATAAACACACACACACACAAAAAAAAAACGTTGCACTATTACGCTCCTTTAAATTATGCAGAGCCGCTGTCTGCCAAGAAGCTATCCAAGGACTCTGTCTGAGTTGAATTAACAGCGCGCTGGCTGGTTCGCTGCGGGTGAAAACGCCCAGTCATGCTCATAAAAAAGTGAAAAGAGCTTTAAGTTAAGCCGACCAGCACAAATGAGCCTCGTACATGTCAAACAAAAGCCACGGCAGATCTGGGACAGTGAGAGAAGTGTCAGGTTGAGTTCTACTCCTCCGTGGGTGGGAGGTCAGCTGATGTCTCCGTTTCATTCATAATCTACCAACCCACATTCTTTACACATTCATAGCCTGATAAATATGAATCATGGACAAGATCCTAAAGCAGCAAGTTATGTTTTTATTATTATCAACACTGGAACAGAGAATTCCTTTATTTAACAATCTCAGCTGACTGAAATCAACAACACAAAAATTCAAGTTTCACTAATGATTAACATGATTAACCTCTCATTTATTCTTCATCTCATTTTTGTACTTCCTGTAACAGATCTATTCAGCATTACTGGTACAACACGCACAGTCTGTTCCAGAGTCTTACCAGTTTGCCACACAGGATGCCACAAGTCTCCACAGCTCGGCTTGTGTTGGCCTCGGCCAACCTCAGAAAGCTCCGGCACAGCTCAGCGGGAACGGCCAACTGCCGAAGGGCATCCACCATTGTATCTGCGCAAACCATGTAGAGGAATAGACAAAAGCTGAATGGAAAAGTTAGATTCTGGAGATGTTCTGAAACAAGGCATGGTGTAAAAACAGGAAACTAAGTAGGTCAGGGGGAAAGAAATCAGCTCAGAAGAATAAATACTTTAAAGCAGGAGTGGGGCAGTATTTAAATCCTCTGAGGGCCGGCCCCCTCCAGTCACAAAAAGATTAACTTACTGTTGTTCCCTGGGCTGACCAGAGAGCCGGGCTTGAGCGACCGGTCGAAGCTGGGTGGGGCGGTGGCAGGTGTGCCGATGGATGTGGGAGGGTGATTGTATTGGTTGTTGGTGCCACTGGACAGGTCCCCCGGGCTGTGTGGAGGGGTGGGGGAGACCAGCGGGGGGCCCTGGATGCCTGGAATGAGGGGCATGTCGGGGGAAGGCATTGCGGGC
>NW_019525077.1:1289576-1307745 GCF_002814215.2 Seriola lalandi dorsalis
CGTGGAGGCACGTCGTCATTAACCTCCACCGTGCTTCCCTTCTTGGTCAGCGCACGGACTCGCTCCTCCGGCTGCAGACTGACATCATTATGGTCCGCCATCACGACAGCTCAACCTGGGACACTGGGACAAGACAAGCCAAATATTTAACACTGCTATCGGTGGAATCTGCAAGACAGTGATGTGTTGATAAACCCGAAGAAAACCATGTGCACTGCCCTAACAGAAAGTTTTTGAATGCCATATTATTCGGCAGCTTTGGTTTGTTCCTTACTTAGTATAAGTTTCTACTTAAAAAAACAGTACATTTTGATAAATTCATAATAAATGTGTCTGTTCATCTAAATCACAAAAGAAAAATGTTTTCATTTCTGTTTTTCAAGTTTTTAAAGTACACTCCTCAAAGTGTGTAGTCATGGAGATATTTTCAGTTTTAAGTGCTGAAATTTTGAGTGCTCATTCTCCAAAACTTGTGCTACCATGGAGGTGAAATTAACTTCTCTATGCACAAAAAATACAGTTAACTGTTTTTTAAATAAAGATTTCATCCAAAAGTGAAGCAGGATCTCAAAATCTCAGCAGAAATCAAAATTTTTGGTGTGAGATTTGGGTGAACTGCCCCTTTAAGCACCTGTAGCAGACAACGTACGTTGCATTTGTCTTAGAGTGGGCGTCAAACACCGTGTGTGTTTATAAGAAACGTTTTCTTCGATTTTCAATCATTTTCAATCATTTTCAATGGCGTAATTCACATGAGTTTCCTATAAGGAAATCATGGTTCCTTACAATACTAAGAGCTTGTGTTTTCTCTGTTGTGAATGTGAACCAACATTTTGCTTCCATCATGACTGCTGGGCATGAGCAAGCACTCCAGTCCTGAGGGAACTTTAATCAACAGAATTAAAAATAAAAGTTAACAGCTAAAAAAAAAAATCTTAAAAACACAACAAAATCTAGGCCTTGTCCAGTTGGATTTCAGTCATTTTCAACAAAAAAGGAATTTATTACATTATTAAGAATTCACACTTACATTGCTGGAAATCCGATAAATCATGCCAAAATATTCACATTCAAAAAATATTACAAACTGAATATGTGTATGAGTATGATCTAATATCCTGTATAAACTAGAACAAGAAGGCAGTGTCCCTCTCTTCACACCCTGTATTGAGGCCACAGCTCAGTCTGAAACACACTTGCTGAGTATATTTAGAAAAAAAGCAGCGACTCTGCTGGGAGGCTCCATGACTTGGGGTTTTCTACTCTATATTGATCAAATGAAGTCAAATGTGAGAACACTTCATCAGCATGCTGACTAACAGTCAGATGGCTTGCATTGATTCGACCATGACGGCTTCTTGGCTTGTTCGTACAGCCCACAGGAACAGAGTGTGTTGAGAGAGTTACCAGTATAGATACAGAGGAGTGGTACTGATAAAAAGATAGAGGGGAGGTGAACACACTTGCAAGCTGTTTGTTTTTTTTTCTTTTTTCTTTCTTTGAATCGTCAAAGAAACTTTCTTAGTCCAAGATGTTACACCATTAGTCTAGCCAACAAAAGGATCACAAACTGGACATTTACATATTTCCCCAAAGTGAAATATTCTATTCTAAACTCTGCTGTTGTCCTTTCAAAACATGAGACTGATAACTCTGAACAGATCTCTGAATTACAACAGTTAATGACAAACAGTAAATGTAACCAAGCACTATATATAAGTATAATTTTGACGTACTTGTACTTTACTCGTGTGACTACATTTCATGATACTTTATACTTCTACTCCATGACATTTCAGATGGAAATATTATACTTTTCACTCTGGTACTTTAAAGATCAAGATTTTACAATCAAAACATAAGGGAAGCTTATAAAATGCATGGCTATAGATTAAAATAACCAACAGTAGTCTATATATTATAGTTCAAAAGAGCTAGACCCCACCACCTACAACATTCAAACGCTGCTTACACATTAATGCATCAATAATAATCCAGTTTATAATAATGTAACACTTGAAAATAAGCCATTCTACCTAATGAATATTTGTGATTTTTGATACCGTTTTTACATTTTTCCAATAATATGTGTGTACTTCTTTTTTTAAAACAATTTTGTTTGTTAATTTTTGCCAAACAATACACAAACAAATGCTTTAGCACACACTACACTAAACATTCATTTATACATTGATAATTCCTACTAGATTATGTTTAAATTGAAAATAAACTATCAAATACTATTTTATTAAACTTCACCTAATAAATGTGTAGAGAGCTCACCTGAAACATACTGCATGGATCACACTGAGGAGTATTCACTCCTCCTCTTCATCATCTGTCAAGTCCATCAACTTAACTAAATCTAATTAAACCTTTTTAAAAACAGAAAAAGTAGAAACCTTTTCCAATCCACAAGACATCATACCAGGTCAACCACCTGGATTTGTCAAATCAGGACTAGATCAAGTCTAGGTATAGTGATGGTGTCTGCATTGTAAGTAAGGCAGTGAAATATCTCGTGTTTTCACTAATAGATAAAAAAGGGTTTGACAAATCTTAAACTGCCTTTTGATTCTTGGTGATGCTGGACCAAATTTGACAAGTGTGAGAAGAGAGGTCTTTGAGCTGGACCTGATCTGACGTGCTGTGGTTGGGAAAACTTACTGCCGAATTGGAAGCTATTGTATGTATATCTATATTTACACGTATTACCAATATAAGCTGATAGATAAGGGTAAAATACAATATGTGAAGTCAGAGTTGCCTTAAAAACCAACGAACCTTCGGCTAACTGTCACTCCAGTGGTAACAGACAAAATGCCAAACTGTGGGCCCTTTTCAGCTCAAATGTTGAGTGACACAGCGTGTATTAACTTCATTTAGAAACCTCCTTGTCCACTGATATGCTCTGGGGGAAATGATAAAGATAAATGTATATTTCAGGCTCCTGGTGTCCTCTTAAACCCTCACTGTTTGTGTACTACTCCGCGTTAGCTGTGCTAACTCGGCTAACTTAGCAAAGCCAGGCTATGAGTTTAAAACGGTGAAGTAGCTATAGCGACCACCGAGGAACTTATTGTTCATTCTTACCCGATCGAGCTGTAAACCGGTCAGCTGACAGAGGTCTACATACAGACCAGACCGAAACCAGAGCACAGTAAAGTCCCGAACCGTATCGTCTCAGTCCAGCGTCCGTACTGAGCTCTTCACTTCCGCAGTCACAACAACTTCCGCCTACCGAGTCACGCCCCAGAGGATATCGATATGATGTGTGATCGATTAAGTTTTACAAAAAAAATCGAAACATACACGCACGCGCGCACACACGCACACACACACGCGCACACACACACACACACACACGCACACACACACACACACACACACACACACAGAGGTTAAGGCAATATATTCCGTATGTGTTGTACTCTATATATATGTATATATGGCTCGTTGGTCTAGGGGTATGATTCTCGCTTTGGGTGCGAGAGGTCCCGGGTTCAAATCCCGGACGAGCCCGTCGTTTAGTTGAAGCCAACTGCAGAAAGGACGAGTTTGAACGGCATTATCAATAGTCTTGTTTGTAACACGTTTATGACAAAATTGATGGGGTTCACAAATGTAATGAGGTATATGTAAATGTATATGAAAAGTTGAACCCCTCATGCATTCGATGAATGATTGGGATCTGGTTGTGTACGTGTCTAAACTGTAAATGTTAATGTGAATGAATAAACAAGTGAAGGAATATAACACAAAAATCTCAGGACTCTGAAAAATTATAGTTAGAAAAATATGTGTAAGAGTGGTGGAGGAGGTATTCAAAACCGTAACCCCAAAAAATTAATGTAAAAATACCATTAAAACATTTTAGAAAAAGTCGATGAAAAGAAAATGTTCGACATTCAAAAGTGTACTTCAGAAAAACTATTATCTACAAGAAGTACAATATAAAACTGAGGGTCGTGAGATGATTAATGGGAGAACAAACTTTTTGGGAATTATTCACAATAGGTCTCCTACTGAACTGAAGCCTCACTGATGCTCCCCACTTAATATTAATGGTTATAAAAGTTGAGATGTTAAATATCATAAATATAAAAACCTGGGCGGCTCGTAGGTTTAGGGGTATGATTCTCGCTTAGGGTGCGAGAAGTCCCGGGTTCAAATCCCGGACGAGCTCCCTGTCTCTTTGGAATAATACATATACATGTTATGCAAAGAGTTACGTTATGTCAAGGACAATCACCTCTATGGTTATGTCTACTCCTATGATACAATAGGATCTCATGTCAGTCTGACTTACTTGTAGAGGGAAAACGAGTTGCCGACACATTTCTCCCCTTTGGAGTGGGGTAATATATAATAGCCACCTCTATCACTGCAGAGTACTAATGCAATTACCGGTGCAATTTAGAATTCGTGTGTCTTGTTTGAATTGTGCAGTAGTGTAATAATTAAGTTCAATTAAGTGTGTTAATCTATTTGTGGAATATAATCTTTTTTTTTTTTTTAACCATACAAGCTAGAAGCGCCACTGGCCAGGACAGCTTAAATCTTCTTTGCCTTGGTTCTAAAAGTCTCTGGTCCTCTACTGGAGGAATGGAGCACCATACCTCATGTCAACTCTTCATTTTATTTGTTCAATTTTTAATTATACAAGTTTGGTGTGCTGAATTGAATTGCACCCTTCATTCAATGGGACAATAACAACTGAAGAATTATACTTCATGCGCGGACCCTTAAAGCAGACATACCGATAAGTCTGATTATATATGTGACAGGATGTTGTGGTGTGTAGTTTTGCAGTACCCACTGTTGGCCGCCTGAGGGAGACACCGCCACTCTAAAAACCCGAGTCACCGAACTGTAGACGTCACAACTGCCGACGACTTGACCACAGGCAACACGCCGCTGCTGTGTGGTTCGCCTGAAACTGAATGGGGGGGGCACGACAGATGGTAAAAAAAAAAAATTTCTCCCGTCCGTCTTTGAATGAATGAACATACCGGAGACATCCTGCCGCTGCCCACATCCTGACATTTTCTGTCTGCGAGAAACTGAGGGACGCTGTTTGTTGAGAGGAGTCGACGCCGAGGCTGCTTTTCTGCCCCCAACAGCATCACCGGGTAAGCTAACTGTCACACGGCTAACAAGAAGCTATTCTGTGTGTCCCTGTACACGTTATCTAACCACTGAAACCGGCTCATATGTAACCTTTAAGATAATAATGTACACATTGGAGGACTTAGCTTCCTCCTACCCTTTTTACTACGAATTGAATCAAGGACTTGCTATAGAAGCTAACATAAAGCAGCTAAATCAAATCAGACTAAATGTTGAGACTTGTCTGTTCAATCTTTACTGTCATTTTTGTATCTTTTTCAGAGCATGTGCACAAAAAACATGTGCGTCCAACCAGTAGATAGAAAATTGAGCAGCATTATCAATAAGAAATCTCAGCCATAGCGCTGTAAGGCTGTCACCATCATCCTGAATGACTCAACCTATCCACTTCCAGTGAAGTACACACAGTAAGATGAGTGTACATAAGTATTATTTTGAGGTACTTGTACTTTACTTGAATACATCCATCTTATGCGTCTTTATACTTCTCTACCACTACATTTCTGATGGATATCTTGTACTTTATACAACCACTATAAAACTACCTGTACAAACTGACGGACATAAAAGGACCAGTTGTGCTGCCAACTGACCTACACGATGGTCAAAGGACCATGAAGTCCATGTTCTTTCACTGTGTCACTTTTTACAGATGAAATAAATGTACGTTTTGCCTCATTAGAGCCTCTTTTAGTTTTCTGTCAGTATGCCTGTCACTACCTTGTGTAATGCAAGAAAAAATTTGGAATTTGGAATTATCATGGTTAAATTTGACGCCACATTATTCTTGCTTTTCATGGAGAAGTCTATGGAAAAGCTGTGGAAATCCACAGGCTGATATATGTGTGAACCCTTAGTAATACGTTGCTCATGCAGCCAAACATAAAAAAATATAATTTTCAGAAGTATAGTATTTAAATTTTTGTGAGTGTTTCAACCTCTCCACATATGACTGTTGCCTTGGCTTGTTCATATTTCCAGAGCTTATCATATGTTTATTCTGCAGCTGTTGAATTTATTTAGCTTGTCAAGTGCCTATATCCGTCTCTTAAAATGGAAAGAAATATTAATGAGCACTTCGAAGTCATGTTTAGACATGGTACTTACTTCAGTACATATGCTCTGTGGCTCTCTACTTCTGGATCTCTGACCTCTAAGTTGGCCTGTGGGTAAAAGTGAGGGGTCGAGAAAGACCAAGTCATGTCTGAAACCCTTTAATTTTATGGTGACTGCTCCTTTGTCGTACACTCAGGATGAGTGCAGCACATTGACAATGTGTTCGGTGAACCAACATCATGCCCACAGCCATCACTCTCCCATCTAATGACAGTCTTCGTTGATGATATCAGCCCAGAGGGCTGAGCGAAACAGCAATTAGGGGCCTTGGGTGAAGCATGATGAGTCAATGCACACCTTAACCTGCCCCTTGCCTCAGAGGTATATAAAGTGACCCGGGATGAGACAGTATTAGTGTGCGGATATGAGAGGACAAACCAGAATCTGCTTTGAGGAACAAGCTGCTTTGAATTAAGAAGGATCTAGCGAGGAGAAGTTGCTGTTTCTGTGTCTCCGGTCATAAAAGGTACGGGATGCTTTATGCTTCAGAATTAGCACGAGAAACGGACACAAGAAAAGCTGATAGGAAGTTTAAGGAGAATTGTTCCTCTTGAGTCTGAATCTGAACCAGATATACTTGCTTTGTTTAGAGTGTGTGTAGGTGACCACTTTCTGTTGAGTTGGGACCAGACCTCTCATAATCATCGTTATATAGAGCTAAAAGAATTAGCTGCTACTCTGCCCTGTCTTTATAGTGCACTGAATTGTTTTTTCTGGGAGCCATTTTCCCTTTTTCTGGTATTTTAATAACCAAATGATTAATTAATAAATCAGTTGCAGTATTATCATTGCACAAGTCAAAATTCTATATCGTTGAGATTCAAAATGCTTTGCTGTTCTGAGTAATTTTTCATGCATTATCCTGTTTGACTGCAAATCTTGTCCCTCATAGGAACATTTTTGTTTATCTGATAAACTTTATTTGTCTTGCACCAGTCAAAGTGGGATTGTTAAGTAGCCAGAATATACATAAAATCAAATACAATTAAATATAAACACAGGTATACTTTCAGCTTTAATTAATTCACACATTCACACGATTA
The DNA here is from genome assembly GCF_002814215.2 of Seriola lalandi dorsalis. Lineage (NCBI taxonomy): Eukaryota > Metazoa > Chordata > Actinopteri > Carangiformes > Carangidae > Seriola > Seriola lalandi. The sequence goes on from NW_019525077.1 coordinate 1,296,866, forward strand.
CCGCACTCAAGGTAGTACTCTGTATTTTGAGTAAGTTTTTGTGTACTTTTAAAATCTTAGCCAGGTAAACGAAATATATGATATATTGATACACTACATGGTATTACAATGCAGCTTTGTGCACTTCTTTTCATCCCGGTGTAGTTTGACTCCATTTTCAAACATTGACTTTTAAGACGTCTAAGGATGGAGAGCTAAATTAAGTTCCTATACCAGAAGTAAAAAAAACTGTGAGGTGAGATGCTCTATAGACCTGTCCACGTAAGCACTGGATACCCTTCACCTGTCCTCCAACCTGTGCACAGCACATTAATGATTTATATGTATCGGCCTGAGAATCTTTACATACGCAGCTATTTTAGTTTATGTAAAGTAGAAAGTAAATGAGGTTGGCTTCTTTTTGAGAGTCCAAAGTGTGTTAAGAGTGAAAGTATGTTTTTGGGGGAGCCTATAAGCCATGATTGATTGTCAACAAAGAGACACTCTGATCTTAAGAGACTAGAAGAGTCAAATAAATGTTCGGTTATTTCCCACCAGTTGAAAGTATGATGCAAGTTTATTTTAGAGTGACAAATGCAACTAAAGATTTTCCATCAGCAGTTTTATCAGCCTTGAATGAGTTTGTTGTTCTACAGAACTGTGGAGGGCTGATTAACAGCACTAATAAAAGCACTTTTTCATGCTGACAAAGTGAAACTTTTGAGGGTGTTGTTGAGCTCACCATTGTGCTGAATTATTCACCAATTTATTAAAAGGGTGTGGGTTTGGAGTGGTCACACTTTGTTTGGATACATAAATCCTGGCAGAACACGTGAGCGACCCCTCGTGTGATCCTGCGTTCAGATATTGTTCAGAGTGGCGTTCACAACCTAGTGGTGTTTGAATTGGCAGTGTATCCTGTTGATAATGCTTCAGCCTGCATTCTTTGTAAACTTGTGACCAGTAAAAGATTTTATTTCTGCTCCGTCAGCTGGTGAAGTTGATGATGACAAGGGAAATTTCTCACAGAGCTGTGTTTACACATGGGTGTTGGAGCTGCAAGATATCAAGGTAGTTACTCACTCCCGGTGCTCAGATTTCCCGGTGACTTTGGTGATAGATATTTACTTGTTTGCTTGTGGCTCGACTGCCCGTTATCTGTTTGGGGCCAATTTGTTTGTAGTTTTCTTTATCAAAGAAGAAGGAAATAATAGACAAAGCAGGGCAAACTGGTGACTTTCTAAGAATGGAGAAGGATGTTAAAGGATGGGCAGAGGAGGAGCTGCTGCATGCCTTTGGGATTGGAGTCCAGCAGACTGTGACTAAACATTTTCCCGTACTGCTCTTCCCTCCTTTCTCCCCTGCTGCCGGCTCCCTTGTAAACCTCATATTTAACGTCATGGCAGAGGCCTTCGCTGTCGTGCTGAAGGACTAACGTGTCTGCAGCAGACTGACCGTCTCTTCTCAGCACCCTTTATCTCCACAGCTGAAAATAGGCCTTGGACTCTAAAGGCACACATGCACATCACAAAAACAGACATGTTGATTGTGTGTGTGTGTGTGTGTGTGTGTGTGTGTGTGTGTGTGTGTGTGTGTGTGTGTGTGTGTGTGTGTCTGAGTGTGCACTGACATTGGTCTAACCTGACATGCTGACATTTAAAAGCAGTTTCTCCTTTTGTTTTGATTGGACTGTAGCCGCATGGAGGCCGAGGCAAAGGTCTGCGAGTGAAGGCTCCATCAGTGTTTATTGTGTTTCATGTGTTTGGCTCTATATACTCTGCAGAGCAAAATAAGGACTTGTTTAGCAGCACAAGTGCATGTGTATATTTAGTATCCATACCAAGTTATTATCACAGCCACCAGAGCATGATGACACACAGCAATGTAACTTCTATTCTTATTCACTTGTTGTATTGCTATGTACTTGGAATACGCCAATAATGGATTTTTTAGGTGTGTGTGTGTGTGTGTGTGTGTGTGTGTGTGTGTGTGTGTTAGATGGCAACATAGTTGTAAACAAATTAAAAAGGTGTGTGTTTATCCAGGGCTTATGTGCTGCTTCCTCTTGTCACCCCAAATATTTCTTCACACTCATTGTGTCTCCTCTCTGTCTTATGAAAAATAAATGTGGAAGAGGAGAGAGAGAGAGAGATATCACTTTACCTCTGGCAGCTTTCCTGCGTGTTGGAGAGAAACGAGCAGAGCAGGGCTTATTGTTGTGCGTTCATCCACTTGTGAAACTATTGACCAGTGTAACAGCGACACTACTAGAAGCTTCAAGTAGGCTTTTGCTGAAATGACTCTACCTACTCTTGAGATGATAGCTTTATATTTGTCTTTTTATTTAACCCACTATCTGACCATGTAAGTCCCATCAATATGAAGACGCCTGGTCAAGGCCGTAGCATAAAAAACAATATAAAATCAGCCAGACAAAATACTAAACCATGCCATCACCGCTTCCAAAGATCTTCCATTAGCATTAGGTTTGAGTTATCATCTTCCTCGATTAATTAAACATTAATAATCCTTTTAATAGTTGTGGTTGTGTTAAAGCATTTTCTGACACTGAGCAAATCTGTGGGAACAACTAAATTTAGGTAATACTGCATTTTAAGGATTTTTTGCATCAATGTGACAAAACTCCATTGATTTGTCAGGGATTAAATCCTCTGATCAGCTAAATAACAGACATTCCTGTTATCAGTGAGTTCCAAAGAAAGTTTCTATTTCACAGTTATATTTCCACCCCAGAGTAATGTTCAATTGCATACTCTAATAGTAGATTTTTGACATATTGTGCACAAGGGCTGTAACTTACAATAATTTTCATTACAGATTAATCTGACAGTTATTTATTTGATTGAACAATTAATTAAGTCTTTTAAAAAGTCTGAAAACAGTGAACATTTCTTAGAGCCCAAGTTGATATCGACTTAAACATAAAATAGTAGTAAATCATTGTATTTTTTGTAAAGCTGGAAGCAGCAAATGTTTGTCATTTTTTGCTTGATAAATGAAAACGGTTGATGATTAATGATCTGATCCAGTTGGCTTGGCTGATATGACTCTACCTACTCTGAGATCATAGTGATTTACATCTTCTCTCTATATTCCCAATCAACCAATCATTTAAAGCATCATTACCTACCTCTATTATCAGCCTGTGTTTCACTAACAATATCAGCCAGCAGGAAGGAGGCCAAGGTTCAGAGCTCCTGCAGCTTTTAGAAGGATTGTGTAAGAGGTGAAGTATCGGAGAAAGAAATAATTGAAAAAAGGAGCTAAAGAAGCTTATGAGGGGTTTTTTTTTCTTATTTTCTGTAACTTGTTTTCACCTCTGTTCCCTGTGCTTTAGAATGAGGTCTCATTAGAGCAAGTAGAGGAGGAAGATTTGGGGCAGAGGGAACAAATTTGTTGGGGAGAGGGTGACTTATTGAAGAGGAAAGTCTTCGCCTCCTCGGCTCAGAGACGTAGGCAGAGACAGATGGAGGAAGGTTGGTGTCTGAACACAAATTAGAAGTAGGTTGTAATTTATCTGCCCGGCACAGACACAGGTTTGCATTGTCGACCACTGAGCAGCTGGAGCATGGTGCCTTGCTCAAGGACATCTCAATGGTGGAGGGGGGAGTTCTGTATCTTGTTATTTTGGCTCTCCTGGCCTGTGGTGTTTTTTTTTTTTTTAAGCATGAAGTTTTCTGGTCACGAGTTGGTTTCTTAGCCTTCAGGGAGTGAAACGGGATCATATCGGCTGGCAGTGTTCTGTTTTCCTCTACAGCAGCTGAATTGGATGTTTGCAGCTGCAGTATTTCCCTGTGCGATAACACTGGCAGCCAACAGAGTGGCCCCCTCTTTGTGTACCCAAATGGGAATCAAGAGGGAATTCTCATTGCAGTTTTAGAAAAGGAATGATGTGGGTTTGGGTTCGGGGCTGGATTTTGTGCCCTGGGTGTCAGATTTAAATTTTAAGAAAGCAAATCAATATGGAAAAGAAAAAAAAAAGAAAATTCAAGCTAGCAGCTGCCATTTCAGGCTTCTTTTCTTCTTCACTGCCTCTTTCGTTTTCCTCCATCCTTCCCCCATTTCCGTAACCTTGGTTTTTCTCTGTCTCTCTCTCCTCCACAGCCCACTGCACTCCTGAGGAGCCCGCCGCTCTCGTCAGACATTTCTTCTTCTCCACTCGCTACTCCCCCAACTCCATCGCTGCTCTCAGGTAACCTGTGGGCATCACTCAGAGCAGAGCTCAAGCGAGCCTCAGGGCAGACAGACTGACTCAGGCACTTTATGCGCCAGCTATCATCGTAGGCTCGGTAGGAAAAAGGTTTCTTTACAAAAATGAATGGGTGTGTTTATTCACCTCAACGTGGCATGTGAAGCTGCTGGTTGTACTCAGATGAATCGGCGCTCTATGTGTTGGAGCAGGGGGATGGGAAAATTACAGTTTGTCCTGTGTGTGGTGTTTGTGTGTGTGTGTTCATGAAAGTTTGTGTCAGGGACGCAAAAAATCAACGCCCTATGATTTTATGTGGTTGAAATGCTTGAATAATATTTTCCCTCCCACTGATTTTAAAATATGAATTTCTGTAATTCTTGTGTAAAATTGGGGAGAAAAAATGAAGCTGGTGTCACTTTAAAACAGTATCTGTATTGATTATTGATGGATGATTTAATGAGTGTATGTCTGGTTTGCGTTTAAAAGTGTTTCTGTATTCGTTTGGAGGTTTATTACACTGGTGTGTTAGGTGCTTAATTTGCTGTTATCTACTAAACAGTTGAACTTTCATATACCTAAAGCTGCACCATGTAAAACAAATTCAGTCCCCACTAGGGCAAGACACCAACCCACAGCACAGAGTATTCAGAACTGTAGAGAACCAGACGTTGACACCCAATACTTATTCATTATTTGATCAGATTTCCCTAATTCAAGTGATAACTGTATTAATATTTTCCTTGTTTTTTATTTATGCAATGCTGTTCTCAAGTTGTATGTGTTGAGATGGGTTCAAACCCATTTTATTTCTGGGGAAAAAAGTTATGCCTACATTCAGTGCTTCTCACCTAAATGCATTGTGTGTATCATTGAGGCTCAATCTTTTCAATGTATTACTTTCCTCCATAAAAGCTTCTCAGAGCTGACTTTTAGAGGACTTTATAACCTATATAGTTAACATACGCTTTAGCTTGCAAGCAGTCTTCTTCTTTCCTGCATTGTCGGTACGTTACTGCATTTCTTGGTGATGCTGAGCCCAGATAACTTGACATAATTTGAAATTAAACTAATGTTATTCAAGGCCCTCACCTGTTCCCCCTCTGCAGTCAGCACAGATTTCCAGGGAGCCTTAAGTTTACTTATTTGAAATAAAACATTCATTGGCACTTGAACTTGGCTTGGGCCCCCTCCTTGTCACGCGCTTTAAGTTGGTTTACAACAACAATTAAATCTTCCTACTGATGGGAGCCAACGGTGAGCAATATTGCAAAGTGCAGTGTTTATAGAATAGAGGTTATCTGTCAAAGGTTATAGAGTCTTTTTATTTCTTTTTGTTCATGTCGCCTCCTCCCTCCGCAGATCAACGTCTTTCAGCCAGTGAAGAAACAATGCTTATCTGGTCTCCTCATGGCCGTACCAGGACCACCATCACCGTCCTCCAGTCACAGCTGATGTTCATCCTGGCCCTGGCTCTGCTGTTCTGCCCCTTGGGCTTGGTGACAGTTCAGGGGGAGAGCCAGACCCAGTCTCCTGCCCAGGTGCTCCAGGACCTGCTGGCCCGCTATGGCGACAACAGCACCATCACAGTGCCCCAGCTGCGGTCTCTGCTGGCCCTCCTCAGCCAGGGCCAGGGTGAAGGTGAAAACGACAGCAGCAATGTGGCTGAGACACCTACAAGCACACCTCCCAAATCCAATAGGTCCAAGGTGAGAAGAAAAACGTAATTTTACCTTGTGTTAGCACTTTGAGTTGATAGGTTGCTCTGTTGTGGCTGCTAATAAAATCTATGCACATGGAGCAACCTGCCTACAAGTGTCAATTAAACATTTTTTTTGAACATACATGACATTAACAAGGCCAACAGTGACAAGTATAGATAGAAATGGGGATGGCTGTGACAACATAAATCCATATCATTTCAATGTAAGCATCATTTCTGTGTTGTCACAGCTCTCTCACATCTGAATCCAGAGTACACTGAAACAGCTTCATAAATCAATCTGGAGTTGTGGTTTTAAAATTTTGTTTATAGGTTACTTTTATTGCCTCCTTTTTTATAACTGCTCTTGACTTTGACCTCCAGCAGCTGCTGAGCTGGTTTCATCAAGAGTGTCTGGGCAGGTCTAAACTGTATTGAGTGTAATTGGTTCTGGGGAGTGTCTGGTTCTGTTGGCATGGTTCAGCTGCAGTCAGGGAGCTGCTGAGTCATGGATTTATGAGAACTGTAAGTACTGATAAGTGGTATTGTAATGAAAATGGACAAACCAAACATAGCCAAACCAAAGAAAACAAGCACACCTGTCACACTACGTTGATCCCAGACAAGTGGGGTCCTATTTGACTCCCAACTGACTTCCTCTGTTCGGCAGGTGTGGCTAAAGACATTAGGCAGGACTGACCTTAACAGAATCTTAACTAACATGGAGAATGATTTCTTCAGTTTGCGCCATGTTCTCGTCACAGTCACCATCTCCACCAGCGTTGGAGTGGTTCAAGTAACATACACCATCCGTGCAATATACCTCATATGCTGCTATCTAAATATTTCTTACTGGCATTTTGCAGTATTACTTTCTTGTACCGTCCACTTTGCTGCTGTGACACTGCAGATTTCCCCAGTGTGGGACTAATAAAGGAATATCTTATCTTATTTTAACTCCTTAGTCCCAATGGGTATTCACATTCGGTATTCACATGTTGGTTTTTTTGGGGGGTAACACCTCCGGCAGAGCCCCAGAGCCTCTGAAACACCCTGAAGCAGAAGGGTAAATCCAGCTTTAGTCCTATCTGGAAGAAGCAGGAGCCACCGGTGCCAGATAGCTGACATATTTAACATATTTCCCATACTTAGTGTCATGTATGGTTGACTCACCTGCTGATCTGCTTTTTTCTTTTACCCTGAGTGATTGTGGGAAAGTAATAAACACTTCTGAGAAATTGATCAGAACAGAGGTTTAGGGTCACATGTAGTTTAGATGTTGGATTAGATAACTTCCAGGAGGGATTCTGTATTTATTTGTTTTGTATGAATACAACAATAGAAACAGGAAATGTCTGTCTTTGTGTGGGTGTGTGACTTGGAGAGCAATAGTAAAAGTGCAGCCCTTGGCCAACAGCCATAACTGCTGTCCCTCATTAGTGAAGCACAGATATTCAGTCACGTGTGTCACCTGCATGCTGTTAAACACCTTTCACCAAATGTGTCGTATTCATTGCTGCCACAGTGGAGAGAATAGTTCACAACAATCACTGAATGGCATATTGAATGTTTCCTTCTGTTATTATAGGCTTGAATTTTTGTTAACATTTTGGAAAGTGATGAATCAGCTGTAATTATGTAGTGAGTTACTGTCAGAAGCTCCACTTCTGTTTGAGTCAGATTAATTTTTTTGTCCCCAGGAAATGAAATTCAAACTGGCTTCTGTGTAATAATACAGGAATGACATATTTACCATAGACACAGTTTCTCTGAATGTGACCTTTATTTTTTTTTGAGATTTTGATTTCTGAGATATGATGTTATTTTTTTTCATGTGTTGGCATTTTAATGACTGTGGGGCATCTGTATTTTTCAAGTTTTACATTGTTAGTAAACCTTTTATACTCTTAAATACTCTTTTTAGCATTGTGTTTTAAATGGCAAGCAATCTGATGGCAAACCCCCAACAATTAGAAATTATTTTAAATGATAAATGTTTGTTCATTTCTAATTTTATTTGACATTATAAAGAATTCATGGAAATGGCCTATTTAGGCGCCAAAAACCAAAAGACATTCAACTGAGAATATATAAAACAGAGAAAAGCAGCAAATCCTCATATTTGAGAAACAGGAACCAGAGAATATTTGGTACTTTTGCTTGAACAATGACTTAATTAAGAATGAAGTTTTTCTCTAAACATCTTCTGATACAATTTTCTGTCTGTCAACAAATCACTTAATCAATGAATCATTGTTGTCTCTAATAGTGTCTGTATTGTGCGTGCTGCTTATTAAGTCTGGATCTTTGTCATTGTTAAAACTGAAAGTCACCTGACCTGTCACTGAACGCATCATGGGTAATTCAGCTTTTACGGTAGTTCAAACTTCTTTTCCCTAACTGACAGGTGGGTATATTTTTCACTTCCAGTGCTTGCCTGCAGACACGTTGGCTATTTACAGCATTAGCGAGCAGTCACACCTGGATGGCCAGGGTCTCCAGGAGCTTTGCCCAACCATGCTGCAGCAGTTGGACGCCGGCACCTGCAGGGGGCAGAAAGACGAGACGCTAAATAGTGACCCCTCCCCCAGGCCCTCAGACGCTGAAGGTGAGGACTGACTTGTTACGCGTGGTTAATATAATTTCTTTAGCTATGTCAATGTCTTATTAACACAGAAGGTATTTCTCACATTTTACATTCAGATGTTAATATATGATGGTGCGATTAATGGTTCGTGAATGTTGAGATGTCTTATTGCAGCTTCTTTATCTGTCTGTATATTTGCAGTATGTGGGATAAACTTTTATTTTACTCCTGTTACAGTGAGGACATTTTGTGGCTCCATTTAGGTTCTTCCTGCACTGTGTTTTTACAGATGAATGAAAACTTAGAGACCTCGAGAACAAGTTTCTTCATCATATCTGAGCTCCAAATGTGTGTTTTGTTGCCTAGAGATAGTGATATCATGATGTCCCCAAAGGAGATCAAAGCCAAAATAAGCATGCACAAGGCTTAGCCAAGGCTGAGATTGCATTTCTCAGTTTGGCTTAAAAAGCAACACATCCTTTAGACTCCACAATCCTGCCTCAGTCAGCATAACCAGTCTGTAGCAGAGATCTCATCCAGGTAAAGACAGTACGGACTGGAAAGTATCTCGGCTACAAACTGCTCCTCTTTCCTTGGCTGCTGACCCACTGTAACTCCATACAGACTGCTGACTGCACACACCCAGTGGGACGTCCTTGAGATCCCTGGAAGCTGTTTTGGCATCTGCATTGAATCTGAAGCTTTGGAAATGTGCAGTGCAGTTTAGGCTGTTGTTTAACAAGCCTTTGAGTTCAATTTTAAGGGAAATTGGCTTTGGACTATGTGGCAGGAATAGAAAAAGGTAGTTAATGACAGACTTGGGAAAAGTTGGTGACCCTAAGTGATCTTCTGCCCTCAAGACTGCAGTGCCACTGACATCCAAAAGCAGCACAGCTTCAGCAGCAGCACAGGAGAAAGTTAACAGCTTTCATTATGTATGTGATGTCTGTGGGCATCAGTCTTCATCTTCTTTTTAAACTAATGACGCGCTGTGGCCTTGCTAAGCCAGCTCACCAATTTCACCTCTTACTTTTCACCCAGTTTATCTTATCCTTGGCAGGTGGAGGAGAAATGGTTTACTGGCCCAGAGCTCTGACTCTATCTTTTTGACAAATTTGTTTTCCCCTATCATCCACTCATATGCCCTCAGCTCGCCTCATACTCACCCCTGTAGGCAGCTTATTTTGGCTTTTGAGCTGTTTTTCTTTGCCTAGGCTGTGGAGATCTGCCAGCAGCAGGGAGGCAGATGCGCTGGAAATCTCTACTGCAGATCTCACTGACTTATATATCCTGACCTTTTCTCGCTATCTAAATGTAACACTGTCGCCGCTTTTTACAGAGATAAAATAACATATTAGATCAAATATATGATCATGTTGAAGTCAAACCTGTCTCTCTTACAACCAGCAAATTTTGTCATTGATGATGATTTAGTTGCCACTCACGTTTATGACCTATTTTTTTTTCCCCTTTCTCAGCATAAAGAGATGATCTCGCACCACAGAATGAATCATCAACAACTCATAACTTAACCTTACTTTCCCGCTGACACAGGTGGTGCAGCCTCTGACAAAAATGGCACAAAAATCTTTTATCTAATGTCCCCATGTCTTATAGTTTTACTGCATGAGTCGATTAAGGCAGTTGTTCTCAACTGTTTTGACTTGTGACCTTTAAAAGCAAACCAAACAATTATATTTCCTTCTCAAAATGTTTAGTTTTTAGAGGCCAGAATATTTCACAAGAGTGAAAAATAGAAAGAAGTCAGAAAATTAGACCTGATTTGTGTGGCAGAAATGTTTCCTATTTAGTTAATCATCTTTTGAACCCCTAGATTTATCTTTCAATCCTTTGGCAGGGTCGAAACCTTTGGTTGGGATGTTTTTAAACCAACAGCTAACATCCAATATCATGTCAATCACATGTAAATTTGTGCAACTAAATACTGTTTTATTTGCTAAAATTTCAATAAAGTTGATATGGATAAAATGCTGTGAGAGCAGCATTTGATTTTTAAGATGATTTTAGGTATCAGAATTTAGCACTGCACATATTTGATCACCAATATGTTTGTACTGAAAGGGAAAAAATGTTTTATGATGCAGTGCTCAGGCTGCATTTACAGCTGCATCGTGACACATTATGCATGGCATTTTGTTTTAATGTGACTCCTTCCTGTTTCATCCAACCTTCCCATCACTCCAACCCTCAGTGTGGGGCTTCTCTTTCCTGAGTGTGACAGTGATCAATGCCTTCTCCCTCACTGGAGTTGTCATCATGCCGCTGATGAAGACGCGCTATATGAAATACGCACTCATCTTTTTCATCGCTCTTGCTATCGGCACGCTGTACTCAACTGCCGTCCTGCAGCTCCTGCCCGAGGTTTGCCATCTATCCATACA
>NW_019525077.1:1307765-1361972 GCF_002814215.2 Seriola lalandi dorsalis
CCCCTGTAGGCAGCTTATTTTGGCTTTTGAGCTGTTTTTCTTTGCCTAGGCTGTGGAGATCTGCCAGCAGCAGGGAGGCAGATGCGCTGGAAATCTCTACTGCAGATCTCACTGACTTATATATCCTGACCTTTTCTCGCTATCTAAATGTAACACTGTCGCCGCTTTTTACAGAGATAAAATAACATATTAGATCAAATATATGATCATGTTGAAGTCAAACCTGTCTCTCTTACAACCAGCAAATTTTGTCATTGATGATGATTTAGTTGCGTCTTCTCTCAAGTCTTGTGCCATTGTCCTGATGCCTGGCAGCTTTTAAAGGTGGTCTTTGACTGCTTATCAGCAGAACTATTATACAGTTTCAACATTTCCCTGCAGACTGGCTGTTTTCCAGTGGCCAGTGGTTTTACCTCTTCTTCGGAGAACCACTCTAGATGCCAGTAACATGAATAACTTCAGACAATTTTCCAACTTTGAGACTACTTGTATTATGTTCAGAGAGTAAATATTTCTTGTGCTGTGCCCCAAGGATTAGTCCTGGGGCTCAATCTTTTCTGTTTGTCATGAGGTTATTTCATTTGCAAACATGAATGTGGTTTCACTGCTACGCAGATGATACACAGCTCTATACATCTGCTTTGCTTGATCATCTGAACCCAAATTAGTAATTTTCTTGTGTTAAATAAGGATTAACAGAGATTATAGTTGTCTGGGCACAGGCCAAAAGAAAGAACCTCATTTCACGACTTGGTGCACAATCTTTCGACACTGCATCTGACGCTAAGAGTCAAGGGTTCATTTGTGATTGTATTACAATTGAGTTACAATTTTTGAATATATATTTTATAATGTTATTTGCCAAGTCTTAATGTTACCACAATCTGTAGCGTGTTGTTTGTTCACTTCTGTCTGTTGCCTTGACTTGAGTTGTACCCACATCTGCCATCACCACTCACGTTTATGACCTATTTTTTTTTCCCCTTTTTCAGCATAAAGAGATGATCTCGCACCACAGAATGAATCATCAACAACTCATAACTTAACCTTACTTTCCCGCTGACACAGGTGGTGCAGCCTCTGACAAAAATGGCACAAAAATCTTTTATCTAATGTCCCCATGTCTTATAGTTTTACTGCATGAGTCGATTAAGGCAGTTGTTCTCAACTGTTTTGACTTGTGACCTTTAAAAGCAAACCAAACAATTATATTTCCTTCTCAAAATGTTTAGTTTTTAGAGGCCAGAATATTTCACAAGAGTGAAAAATAGAAAGAAGTCAGAAAATTAGACCTGATTTGTGTGGCAGAAATGTTTCCTATTTAGTTAATCATCTTTTGAACCCCTAGATTTATCTTTCAATCCTTTGGCAGGGTCGAAACCTTTGGTTGGGATGTTTTTAAACCAACAGCTAACATCCAATATCATGTCAATCACATGTAAATTTGTGCAACTAAATACTGTTTTATTTGCTAAAATTTCAATAAAGTTGATATGGATAAAATGCTGTGAGAGCAGCATTTGATTTTTAAGATGATTTTAGGTATCAGAATTTAGCACTGCACATATTTGATCACCAATATGTTTGTACTGAAAGGGAAAAAATGTTTTATGATGCAGTGCTCAGGCTGCATTTACAGCTGCATCGTGACACATTATGCATGGCATTTTGTTTTAATGTGACTCCTTCCTGTTTCATCCAACCTTCCCATCACTCCAACCCTCAGTGTGGGGCTTCTCTTTCCTGAGTGTGACAGTGATCAATGCCTTCTCCCTCACTGGAGTTGTCATCATGCCGCTGATGAAGACGCGCTATATGAAATACGCACTCATCTTTTTCATCGCTCTTGCTATCGGCACGCTGTACTCAACTGCCGTCCTGCAGCTCCTGCCCGAGGTTTGCCATCTATCCATACACGTTTTTTACCCATACATCTTTTCACATCCCATGAACCTTTTGTTTTTTAATAAAAACACAAACACCAAGGTTTAAAACCTCTTTAGTTCACTGTAGTGCTGTTTACAAAACTCGTGCACCTTTGGCCAAGCGCTATCTCTTCCTTCCTGCCTTTGTTCTTCTCTGGTTTTCATGGGCTCTAATAAACATTGAAACTACCCTTGTTCTTCCCTTACTGCGTCACAGATGATGTGGCGGTGTGTTTGTGTGCGTGTCTGCTCTGTATGTTCGTGTCTGTGTCTGCACCTTGCATTGAGATCTAGGCCAGCTACGAGGTAATTTTATGGAAGGAAAGTTCAGTTCTCTGTTGTACGGCAGCAGCAAGTAGAACAGCTACACACGCTTGATGACTGTGTTTCACTCAGCTCAATTTCACTCAATTTAGTCTCAGGGATTCATACATTTCTGTCTGTGTAAGACAATCCTGGAGAGAAGGAGCGTGGCACTGTTGAGATGTCCTTCAAATTGAAATGTGACCCCGCTTTCTCAGTGCTCCTTCTGCTACTGTCAGGCTATTTAAAGTTCATTTGCTCCCTTTTGTGTCTGCAGTCATAGCTAGTGTTTACCCTGAGGCTAGGACAGTAGGACAGATACACCTTTGTGGACTAGGACAAAGTGTGTGTCTGTGTCTGTGTCTTTGTTCTTGATATTTAATTGCATCCTGTTTCTCATCAAAAGAAATGCATGGGGTTCGCACACTGTTTCAAAGGACAGCTAATTATTATTTTCACATGCAAATGGAAGGTGGTGTCACTCCTGTTAATCTGCTCTCAATGGAAAATGACCCTGTTGTCTCTGGAAAGACTTTTGAAATCTCTTTTCTCAGGTTGATTTCATTCACCTCTTCCTTTCTTTTCAGGGGGATAACTGGTTGGTGTTCTCTAATTTTTTCCTCACCTTGGTAATTAATCTGATTAAAATCATTTCTGAACTAACTTTCTTTTTGTTTCTCACCTCCCCCCCCTTCTTTTCCGTGCCTCCTCTCCATTCGATCAGTGTGGGGTTATGGGATCCTGTGTGTGACACTGATCTCTCTGTGTTCGCTGGTCGGGGCGAGCGTGGTGCCCTTCATGAAGAAAACCTTTTACAAGCGACTGCTTCTCTACTTCATAGCCCTGGCCATTGGCACTCTCTACTCCAACGCCCTGTTTCAGCTCATCCCAGAGGTAGAGTCGATGCTGCTGTGACTTACTTAGCTGCATCTCCTTCACAGTGCCTCCATGCAGGGTTGCTATGCAGTTTATACAAAGAGCCCTGAGTATTGATTTTTACATATCGAGGGAAACTCCGGAAAAGCATCGATAGTATTTGATTATCTTGTCCAGATTCTTATGTCGCTATGTATTTTTTGTCATTGTTTTACCTCAGTCATCTCACACTCTACTGTGATATAAATACATATTTGCAGTCACATTGCCCAGCCACCAGTGCCGTAAGCTGAATTGATCCCAGGGCAGAATCTCCCCTGTAATTAATGGCATTGATGTTTGTTTAAAAAAATAAGTTTTGAAATGCATAGCAATCCTTGTCACTGGAAATTAGGGCTGTGTTCAGTGTGGATGAAGAGCATAAATCAACCACTCTACTCACTTCACTTATCAAATTAGATTTGTTCAGATATATGAGACTTTGGAAAAAAACAAAAAAAAACAATGTCAGCTGTGAGCTCCCCTTCACAAAATATAATACATTCGTAGCAGACTCATGGTATACTTTGTGTAAATTTGTATTGCAATAGAAAAACATACTAATGTTCTTGGAACTCAGTTGAGAAAATGCCAACAGATAAAATAACCAAATCAAAATCAGTGAGATAAATACATGAACTAAGTTATATCATCAGATTGATGCAAAAGAATTACATAAAGCTGATGCTCTTTGATTTGCAGCATCACTAAGACTGTTTTCATATAGTCAGAAATATTAAAGGGACAAATCTGTACATCATCATATCACCCAGTCCTTCCACTCATAGGATTTCTTAGTTGGTTGATTAAAGTTGAATGATGGAAAATTCCCTGTGCTAATGATATGATGTAAAATAATCTCTTACATCTAGAATTTACAAAAGACAAAAGTGCATTTGAGAATAAATTCTTAGTATCCAGTTATAGGTAATGGGTAATAATTCACATTCACACATTGACAGCAGGGACTGAGGAAGATTTGCTTAACAACTTAAACTGTCTTTACTCGTCCAGGGATCTATTAATCATGTGACAGGCAGCTCACAGTGTGTATGTGTGTTTGGGGAGAGGAAATGTTTAGTTCACCAGCCACAAAAACGCCCACAGTGTAGTTTTTTAACCAAACTCACAGAATACCAGTTAGGAATGGGGGAAGTGGTTTCTGGCACAACTTCATTATTGGTATTATTAGTTTCGGCTCGTTGCCTATGACCCTGATGAAGGCGACAATCTGAAAACACACTGGTCTAATAATAAAATTCTTCTGTTTACTACAAGTCTTGACCTCTTTACACATGCAGATGAGAAACCGGATTATTAGAAGGATAGTGAAGGAACATCCAGCTAATCAGTAACAAGCTGTCTCTCCTACATCAAAGCTGGCGTATTATATGTCTGATGTCTGACTGATAATAAACAGTACGATGCTGCAGACTACTTTTAGTTTGCTTACCCAAAGTCTGTATACTCTTAACAGCTATAGTCTAATTTCTACAACAGAATATAATACAGTTTCTAATCTTTTACCCTCATTAATCAATTCACTTCTCTCGTGTATGAAATTTACTAAGTCATCTTACTGAAGGAAGCTAAGGTGTATGTAAACACACTGAAGTACAAAGTCAACCCAAATATGAGCAATTGTCCTTTAGGTTTTTAAACGCTGTCTAGACGCTGTGCACATCCGTCATTGCCAGATTCAAAGCCGTTGCTCAGAGCTGTTGTCTAATTCACAGCATCAATTCACCTGGGATGAATAGTAAAAAAAAAAATGTATATACCTCGGAGGTGAAGTGATTTTGATTTATGGGGCGTTTGTGTCTTCTAGAGGTGGGACGATTACATACATAATTCAGCATGTCTCTCAGATTTGAGGATGCTGTGAAATATCGCTGCAGTCTCCTAAAAGGATGTCGCCTTGAGTTGATGTCGTCGTTTACTTATTCATAAAACGATGGACAAAAGACAAAACCTTACAAAAACAGCAGCGTGAAGTTTTTCTGTACAGTTAAACTTGGTCTCGGTCAGTGACTGACCTTGACGGCGAATGCAAAGCAAAATGTTTATTCACCCTCTGACAGAAAGGAAACTACACTCTTGTCTCCAGACCTCTGACTACACAGCCTTAGACTTCAAAACACGCACTTTAACAAACACTAATTGCTCACTCAGAACCTGCTAAATCATGTTCCTTAGCTGTGACATTTTTTTTTAAAATAACACCTCCTTTCAAAAATATGCACAGTGAATGATGTCAGGCTGCTATAAATATTTATGACAAGCTAACGCCTTTTTCTGTCCTGCGTGGTAGGCCTTTGGTTTTGACCCCATGGTGGATTTCTACGTGTCCAAGTCTGCGGTGGTGTTTGGAGGCTTTTACCTCTTCTTCTTCACTGAGAAGGTCCTCAAAGTGCTTCTCAAGCAGCGACATGGGGTGAGTACACGGCAAGAATCATGTGAAATTTGCCTTTATTTTGTTCTTTTGGTGGTTAGGAAATATTTAACAACTTCCAAATCTGTCTTTACGAAGTCTTAACAAACAAGTTTTTCGAGCAGGAAGCAAGTACCAGCTCCAGATCTAAAAAGTTGGTGAAGCCCTGTGCAAAAGTTTTGTGACCCTGACTTAATTATGTTGAGATCAGGGCTCTGGGGGGGGGGGGGCGCATCTGTTGCAGGACTCCTTGATCCTCTTGTTGCCGAACATAATTCTCTATCAGAATCAGAATCTGGTTTATTGCCAGGTAGGTTTTCAACATATGAGGAATTTGCTGTGGTGTTTTGGTGCATAGCAAACGAAGTAAAAACAAAAAAATATAAACAAAGATAAAACAAGAGTGTGTGTTTGGGATCAATGTCATCCAGCAATCAGAAGCCTCCCAGATGGTACTGCATGATGGATAAAAATCTAAGGCACCTCAACCTCTTGCACTGTACTGTATGTCTTGATAATCACAACCACACAGGCCAAACACAGATGTCTGCAAACCACAGTTGTTGAAGTTGAAGTCGACCATCAGGGATAGACAAAAGGAACCGATGTGCGTAGGACTGAATCAACATCTGTGTCATAGTCTCAACAAAAACCGTGAGCCTCAGAGTTGGTATTTACAGCTGAAACGGTTCGTATCCAACGTCACTGCACAAACACACAACCCAGTATGATGGGAATAAAACCAGGACTCTAAAACAGGGGAGAAGCTGTTATGGTCATTTTTCATTTGGATAAAATTAACCCCTCAATCTGTAAATTGGAGCGATTGTATGTGTATGTTGAATATAAGTGTTTACAAGATCTAATGAAAAAGCTCAGTCTCTACAGCTGATATCTATGGATGAAACCACTGTCATGCTTTTGCCAAGAAAAATACTTTTCTGATATACTGTATATTACAATAAGGAAAATGTATGCAAAAATACATTTTAATAAATAGATTCATTAATTTGTTTGTAGAATGTAAGAAAAAAAAAAAAGCCTGTTAAATATTCTCATAGCACAAGGTAAACTGTGTTAAACCCAAAGATATTCAGTTTACTGTTAGATATGACATAAGAGCATCATGTCCTGGCACATATTTGGCATTTCTGCTTGAGAAAAATGAGTGAAACAATTAATTGAATATCACATTAGTTGTCGATTTTTTTTTTTTTTGTCAATCTCCTAATCAAATCTACATCAGACAAAACTCTTTACAGATTTAAAATAAAATATTCAGTATTTCCTTTTGCCGGCTTTCCAGTTCGCTCAGAAACAGATTCTGGACCACAGAGTTTATTGACCACCAGCCATAATCAGTTATCCAAATGACGAACAGTAAACTGCTAAAAACAAAAATACAAGAGATTTAATCAAAAACCACTGAGGCTAAACGAGAGATTCAGTATCTCTAATGTTTCTTTAACTTAAAAATACAAACCATAGCATTACATCATCATCAGGCAACCAGGTGTTTTCCACAGATCAGTATTTGCTCCAGGCATCATCATGACGTACGATTAAATTTCTCCCACTCGTTTTATCTGTATATCAATGGCAGGTTTAACCAGCTGGACAGGGTGTTTGCTTTTTAGTAACTGACACGAGCATCAGAAACGCATCTGACCGTTGAAATACACCTTCAGAGAGTAATGATAGTAATGTGTTTCTTTTGTTTGATGAGGGCGTTGCATAGTCTTTGTGCTGACATGCCCACACTCATTGTCAAGTGTTTTTGTTTTTTTTGCGTTTGGGCGATGTGCACCTGTGATTCAAGTTCACACCACAGCCCGCAGGTGTTTACATAGACTTAGCATAAACCCCCCCCTGTAGTAAGAAGGTAGGGTAAAGTAAGATATACGTTATTGTCCCACAGGGGAGAATTGTCTTGGGCTCTAATTACATAAATCATACATACAAATGTGCCTCAGATCTCATGTTGAATGTGGTAAAAACTGTGTTTACAATAATAAGACAAGGTATAGTAATAAATTGTGATAGAAGACAATAGTTCTTCTAATAAAACCAGATATAAATAGAAGAATAAAAACAACAGTTGTTTCAATAATAACCCAGATATACAATATATTTAAACCCTTCTTATTATTTAATATCTGGATGATTGTACCTGTTCAATCTACAATTCGGCATCCTGAACCGTCGACCTGAGGCCAGTGTCCGGGATTCTGGGTTCAGGATGTGTGTTAGATTTGTTCAGAGTCTTCTCATGAAGACTGAAGATGATGATGTTCTTTTCTCCTTCACCATCTCTTCACGGCCGTCTGTATGAGACGAGGGAGCTTAGACTTTAACTGTGCCACCAGGTTACTACAGCAGACTTGAATTCCACTCTTAGCGTTTCATAAAACAGAAACATAAGTTTGCAATTTACTCCATAAAATCTGAGCCTTCTCAAGAAGTACATCCTCTGTCGTAGCCTGGAACAAAGGCTTTCAACATGGTAGTAGTAATAGTCATTACCTGCGACCGTAACTGTAACCCACCTGATCACGTAGTTTGTGACGTGCTACACAATTGAATTGAAGTCATGCGTCTTTGAAGGATGCTCTTTTGTCATTTTATTCATGTCTTCCTTCCACTGATGGACTGTAATCCTGGTTCGTGCCTGTGTGTAGAGCAATCATTCATCATTAAGGTGTCATCTGTTTGAGTTGCTCGTGTGTTTTTGGTTGTTGGCCACCTGCGCCTCCCCTTCCTATTTGCATAAATCCAGCAGTAGTGAATGTGGCGGTTATTTAACAGTTTTATTTATTTTAACAACTGTAACACAGATCTGTGAGTCACTTCCATGAAGATACAACTTGCAGATGTCCTTCTTAATTAAATCCTAAAACTATCTTGATTGGAATTAGAAGCTGCAGGTGTTAATTCAGCCTTGCAGAGCTGCTGATTTCATTCACAAAAAGCATTCACAGTTGGTGGTGTAGGCAGGTGACTGTGGGAAAGTTGCTCCACCTTGTGGTTACTCTGCTTTGAGCCATATGGTTGAGCCAACCTAATTAACAGCTAACACCACGACCTGCTGATCCAATTACAGATGCTCTTCGACCCACGCTGTCAGCCTCCACGTTTCACCGCAAAAGAAATGCCTCAGCTCTAAGACTGTCGGTACCAACTCATAAATGTTGAGGGGACGGTATCATTTTTGTGGCGTAGAAACTGTTCACTCAAAGATCTGGTGAAGTGTCCTTGACTTAAACACCAAATAGTGTTTTACACCAACTGGCCCTCACCTGTGACTTTGCTGGGGATGTGGGTCGTACTTATAGTCACTGTTTTTGCAAACTTAGATTAAAAATTCACACAGAATCTTCTGGGCTTTGTAGATATTTTCAGTTTTTGTTTGAAGAACCTTTGAGTAAATGTTGTCTGAGAGTCTCAGTTCAGGGCAAAAAAGTCTGTGTATTATGGGAATAGGTCAAAATCACAAGCCTTTGTGTGTGGATAATTTGGCCATTGGTTGCATTTGTGTTAAATTATATCTGTACAGACCTTGATGCTGTTTTGTAGTCCTCACAGAGGCAGTAAAAACAGCTTGTGTGTATGATTTAATAGGGAACTACCAAGAGGAAGTAGAAGTACAACTCAAATGGAACGAATGCAGATCCGGATGTACTGAGGAAACGCTATGTTTAGATCAATTTTAAGTCAACTTGAACATAAGTTCCTCACTGCTCCTTCGCTTTAAAATTCACCAAAGTTCAGGTTATTTCTTTTGTCAGGAAGGACATTTCCAGCAGTAATGGTTCCATCTAAGTCTGTTCTATCTGCTTTCTCACTGTGTCTCAGAGCCACGGCCACAGTCATTACCCCGGTGCAGATCGTTACTCGACACCAGACAGGGATTTGGAGGAAGGCGAGAAGGAGAAGCTGCAGCAGAACGGAGAAGCCAGCAGTCTGGCTCTGGGCAAGGTGGACGCAGGGGAGGGAGAGCTCATGCTCAGCCCTGCACAGACGCCACAGGTAGGATTTAAGGGGCGGTGCAGAGGATGGAGAGGGGCAAGATCCAAAATTTGTGCAGCACATTTGAAACATTGTTACCTGAACCATTTGACATAATCAAAGCAGTTCCGGTGCGGACAGCATGTGTATCGTGAAGGGGCTCAAGAGCGGGTGGTATTTGCATGTTGCTGCTCCGTCCGCACATATTTGCCTTTTTAAAGGGTGTTTCATACTCTCTTCCTCCAGGACTCCCAGAGCCCAGACAGCGGGGGGCGGTCTGGAAGCAGTGGCGGTGGCTGCTATTGGCTGAAGGGGACGACCTACTCTGACATCGGCACACTGGCGTGGATGATCACGCTAAGTGACGGCCTGCACAACTTTATCGACGGTTTGGCCATCGGCGCCTCCTTCACCGCCTCTGTCTTTCAGGGCATCAGCACCTCCGTGGCCATCCTGTGTGAGGAGTTCCCCCACGAGCTGGGTGAGTCAGGCCGGACACTGACCTTTTGTTGCCTTTTTAATATTTTTTTATTTAATATTGGTTTCGGCTGACGTCAGTGTTCTTATTTTCTTTTTTGACCATTGACTGTGGGTAATCAAATTCAGAAGTCATTTTTCATGGCAATAAGATATAACTTGCTCAGCTCACATTAACATAAAAACTGCTCCCCCTGCTGGCGTAGACCTGTGGTGCCAACCAGACATCTATAACTAACTGCACCTTTGTCTATTGATTGTGAAATTGCCTGTGCACATGCTGAGGAAGGGCGGCTCTCCTGAAATGTCCGTGAGGCATTTATAAAGTCTCTTTGGAGTTTTTCTTTTTCATTATTTATTTTTCAAAAATCTCTTGTTAATTCATTGCAAAGTCAGTGCTTGGCTGAAATCTTAATGTTCACATACTGCACAGACACCTTTGATACATTTTCTTCTCTTTCTGTCACCAGGAGACTTTGTGATCCTGCTGAACGCTGGCATGAGCTTACAGCAGGCCCTGTTCTTTAACTTCCTGTCGGCCTGTTGCTGTTACCTGGGCATGGGCTTTGGCATCCTGGCTGGCAACAGCTTCTCTCCCAACTGGATCTTCGCCCTGGCTGGAGGAATGTTCCTCTACATCGCTCTGGCAGACATGGTCAGTGTTTTTTTTTTGGGACGACTATGAGAGCTTGTCAAGGCCTCGTGCCAGTTACCCGCACAGGCAATGGGTCGTTTTTAGTTGGAGAAAGTAAAAACACAAATCTCTGACCCTCTTTTACTCGCTACGGCTGAGTCGTCCTTTAGCAAGCCGCTTAAAAGTGAAAACATTTTAACTTGGCTGTAAATATGAAATGATGATGTCACACCTTCTGGGTTTGGTGAGAACCACTCCCCAAAAAAAGAGTTGTAGCCGTCTGTGAAGGGCTTCTTAATACAGTACATCCACATTCATGTCTTCTCGTACATTTAGTATAAAGGAAGAGTTACCTGTTTGAGAAGGTGAACACAGTGCACACAGTTTAATAATGTAACCATGTAATTACTTGCTTTAAGCTGTTATCTGTATCCTGCTCAGTTTTGGCCAGAAGTTGTGTTTTGATACAACATGATACGTCTCGCCACTGCAGTTAAACTGCTCTGTTGGAAGCCCCGAGGTGAATGTGTGTAATTAGATTTAACTGTTAATTTAAAGATCCACTCAAACGACTAAGTGTTGCACATTAGTGAAACAGGGATACTCATGAGAGACAAATCAAAAAACTGATGTTCCAAAGGGGGTGCAACAGAAGCTGAGGTACCCTGACGTTTAGTTAAAAGTGATGGTCAAGCTTCAAGAACACTGCATCCCACACTTCTAGTGAGGGGAAACTCGATGACATCTTTTATACCCGCTCTGCCTGGTGAATGCCCACGTCTTTCAAACGCCATCTGCTCACTTCATAACTCGGTCTTTCAGTTAAAAATATGTCATATCATAAAAATGTGTGCTCCACATAGTCTGAAATTGACTTTGACGTGTTAAATCAGTTTTTTTTTTTGTTCAATATCTTTATTGGACTTATTCACACAAAAAGAAATACAAAAACAGGACAGACAGCATCAGCAGGGACTTCAGAGGAACAATATCCAGTTCTACAGTTCCTCTGTTTTTATGTGTTTCAGTTCCCAGAGATGAACGAGGTGAGTCGCGAGGAAGAGGACGCGGGCGGCAGCAGCTTCCTCCTCACCTTTGCCATCCAGAACGCCGGCCTGCTGACGGGCTTCTCCATCATGCTCCTCCTCACCACCTACTCTGGACAGATACAGCTGGTCTAGCGCCAGATTCCTCTGGACCAACACCAGCTCTGACCAGTGTGGAATGACTCTGGGACGTCAGCTGGTGTGTACTGGTGGAAACTGGCTCCAGGAGGAGGGAAGGAGGGGGGAAGGGAGGGAGGGACTCGGGAACTTCTATTCTCTTTATCTTCCTTGTTTTTTGGGGGGTTTTTTTTAAGTTTTCAGGACCCTAGAGTCTGGGAAGTTTGGCTGTGCGGCAGGTACGCACACTGCTCTATAGAAAATATTTGAGTCTGTCATCTGTTCTTGTGCAGTTCCCACATGCAGTAGATCCCAGGCAGGGGGGGGGGGCTTCTTTCTTCAATATTTTCCCAACAGCTACTCCCTCCTCTGAAGCAGCATTCAGCCAATAAAGGTGACTTAAAGATGTGCGACTCCTGCGCCGACCATGAACTGACGTGCAATACTCACCCGGTCACTTAAACTGCTCTCCATTCCCCGAGACTGCTGATCAGCCATTTTGGCTCCTGCTCTTATTCTCCCTCCTCTCGTCCTTCCCTCCATGGATGTCACTGAGCCTCAAACCGGGCCCGTTGAGATTAATTAGACGCAGAGTATTTTTATCACTAATCCTCTGTGCCCACAACATTTCCTCAGGAGGTGAGAAAAGCACAATCAGGTAACAGCAGCTGTATTATTGACATTCTTGAGTCTTTATCCTTCTGTTCCAGACTTTAAACCCCCCCCGCTCCTTTTTTTTCATTCCATACCAAAAACAAATTATTACGGACCTGAACTGGAGTTTTAATCAAGCGTCAACATCAAACCGACTTCCAGCTGGACTTTGTTGTTTGTGTGTTGATGTTATATTTTTTTACACATTAGAATCGTGAAAAAAAAAAAAAAAAAAACTGATCAGACTTTTGAAGACCAAATGTGGGCAGACCATTGAGAATGGTGAAGGGCTACACAGTGACGTCTGGAAGGGCACACTTCAATTCTCCTGAGTGTGGACTTGTCTACATCCTCGACATGCAGGTAGAAGCTCCTAATGAAGCTTGGGTCGTTTCTGTGACGATGACATAAAGTTTGACTTGTCCAGATCGGACGCAACAACACCCAGCGTCCACCGCAGCATTTCTCCATAGTTAACCATCTGTGCCCTTCATTAATATAGCATCGAGTAGTTGTAGCTGTTTTTTATTCATTGTATTCATGAGCTCTGGTCTTCATTAATCCCATAGAATATTTTTCCCAGAATTGTCTATTCTTTTACAGTCCTGTCATAGTTTTAACAGAATACTGTAACGCTGACTCTTATAACCACGCACACTTCGCCTACTGGTCTGATCTGTGATCTTATCTAATATTATCTAATATTAACAGAAAGATCATGTTATATACTGTATTTAGCTACATAGGTTGTTATGACAAACATCTGGTTTTCTCTGACTTGCACTGTATGGCCAAAAGTCTGTACACACTTAACGTTTTTTGTGGGGTTTTTTGGTAGAGCTGTTTTTCAGGACTTAACATTTATTCAAAACACAGAAATAAGCATCTGTTGTGGATAAAAAATAAATATCCAGCGATCTTTTTGAAGAGTCAGTAAGATCAGTTAAAAACACTTAATGCTGCTCTGATGGTCATTAAAGATTCAACAAAATATTTTTAACTGTTTTTCCCCAAGTTGTGGCGCACGCTGGGACTGCGTTTGACTACGACTCCGTAGTTCCAATGAAGGGAAACAATTAGTTGATTAATTGTTAACTTAACCTGCAAGTATTTCAGAAATCGAGTAAATATTGAAATGATTTTTTTAAGCAAAACTGCTCACTGGTTCCAGCCGCTCAATGTCTATTTGCTGTCTTTTTTTCTACTGGTTGTCAGGTATGATAGTGACTGAATATCTTTGGGGTTTTTTCCATGTTCATTGAACAAAACAAAACATTTGAGTATTGGCTTTGGAGAACTCATGATCAAAAATCTTTTTTTCTATTTTCTGATATATCATGGATTAGACGACTTATCAATTAAACAAGAAAATGTTCTTTTCCTGGTTCAACATAACGGTCCCCCCGTGCACAAAGCCAGGTCCATAAAGAAATGGTTTTCCCAGTTTGATGTGGAGGAACTTGAGGCCACATCTGTGAATGGGAAACCAGCGTCCAAAAACCTGGTAGAGTGGAGGCGGATTATAGCAGCAAATTAATGCAAACGTTTTGGAATAAGTTGTTCAGCATTGATCTATTGATACAATGTTTGGGTGTCCACATACCTTTGGCCATGTAGTTTGATTTAAATGTGAGGGGAACTGGTGAAAAACGGTTTATGATCTGTAAAGTTTGATCGTTAACCGGAGCATTCAGGGGAATGGGACTGGTTTCACTTCTATGAACTCTTTAACACGTGTTGTTGAGGATGAAACGGACATTTACATCATAGTTTGTGCCACTGTGTACACTTCAAATCAGTGTAAGTCTGGTGGGTCCACATTTACTCATATCTCACAGATCTGTACAATATTCAATCTTCAGTGCAGGGTGAGTGGTCCGTTAACAGAAGCCACAAACTTTTACTTAGATTCAATGTCAGTATAGATTAGAGCTTATTTATTAGAGATAGAAACTGGAAGAAATGGTTGGCTGTCACTTAATCTAGGCCTACTGAAAAAAAAAAAAAAGATTTCTGTTATTGCTGGATGGAAAAGGCAAGCCATTAAAACGGGTACCATGTGGTACAGTATTACTGCTGCTTGATGGGTATGATGTATGGTAGTTTATTTATTGTTTTTTGAGCCATAAAATATTTATTTTATGCTTTACACCCAAGAGAAAGTATTTGTGTTAGCTTTACACCACAAGCCATGGAAGCAGACAAAATCCATTCTTTGTGTTTGTCGTCATTTTTTTTTGTTTCAGTATTTTATTTTGAATAAATGGGACATCTGCCAGATTATATACTAAGCTCTTATTGCATTGCACATTTTTAGCTTTATGTTAAAAACTGAAGCAAGAGCATTTACACAAAGGGAGAGATGGAGTTTCTGGTCAGTTATGATAATCCAACCTTGCAGTGTTCAGTTCAGACACAAACCAATAAACCAGATAATAAATTCATGACTCACACAAATAATAAACAACAGCAACATTAGTTGTTGCAAAGCTTCAACCAACCAACCCAAAAGCAAACCAATGACTGACTATCTGAAGATTTTAATCATTTATCGATGCTCTTTCAGACGTGCAATGCATAATTTTAAAGAATATTGTACTTAATGTAAATCATGTCAATCCTCATCAGCCTTCTCTGTGTATCATGGGAATCCTTTTTTTTTTTTATAAACATAATTTTCCAAGAAAATCACGTGTCAAGTGTCATTATTGAATGATATTGTGTCCAGTTACAATCTCAGTAGTTTAATGAAGATGTGATTAGATATTTACTTGGATATATCCTAGTGCAAATGAACTGCTCTTCATATAGTCCTCTGTTAAAACAAATCTGTTTCCAGGTCTTTTATTCAATATTGACATTTTTAGGTTATAAAGTTGGGAGATAAGTTATTAAAAAAAGAGATGTTTCTCAGAAGTAGATGTTAACCCTAACCCTAAGAGATGAGCATTTGTCAGCATTTAGTCCTGCATTCAAAATTATATTCAAGTAAAAGCACATAAGTATTTGCAAACAGTGGTGGAAAACAACTTAATACATTTACTTGAGTACTCATTTTTGAAGTACTTGCACTTTACTTAAGTATTTCCATTTGCAGCTCTATACCACTGCACTACAGTCCAGAGGCAAATATTGTCTTTTCACTCCACTTCATTTATTTTCACTGTCCACCACTGTGGATAAGGTGCAGGAGATGGATGGAAGCAATAAAGCTTTATGTCAGTCATGTCTAAAGTCTAGACTTTGACTTCATTTTCACTGTGGTAGTCTTTTTTTCTTTTCGTTTTTAACCAAAGGAAATATACAGTAATTCAGGTAAGGCAACAGCACATCAAACCTGAATTTAAATGACATTATAACAGAAGGTGAATATAAAAACAATGAAAATGTTAAAAGATAAAAGAGAAGATTAAAAAACAGGCAAGGGAGTACATAAATACACAATATTAGCATACTCAGTCAGAGGTGATAGGGAAAAAAATCAATAATTTTCTAAAAGCTTATTACTCTTTTTGTTAATTAAACTGGGTGATTTGAGTAGAGAGGGAGTAAAATTGTGAAAATTTAGGAATGGATTTGGCAGATGTCTGCTTGAATAATAGTTTCACTGTGGTAGTTCATATAATTCTCTTTTTTGTGTCATATAATTTTACGTAAACACTTGGATAACATAGGCACCGCGCTGGTGCTGCTCTGCTCCCTGGTGTCGACAGGGGGCGGTAACCACAGCCAGGTGTAAGCTTATTGCACCTGCGTCACTTCCGCTCCCAACAACACAGATGATGAGGAAAACGTTTGGAAATTGAAACTCTGAAAAGCTACGACGACATCGATGAGATGGCTTGAAAGAGTCACAGATAGTCACATTCAAGGGTGAGCATATTTACTAACTATTTATTAACTCATTACAAGACGACTGACGACACGACGGTTATAAAGTCAACGGCTGGTTAAGTTAGCCACGTTATGTCAACGTTAGCCGCTCTCCATTCATTAACGTGCTGTCGCGTCTGTTGAACAGGTTACATCAGCTGAAAACGCAGGTTTTAAGTCAGAAATATGCAAATTAACTACACGCCATTAAACTTAATGACCTACGAAAGCCGTAGTCTGTAACAGGTTACTACTTTACTTTGCCTTACCAGCTGTTAACCAGCTAACTAACCAGAGTGGCTGTTGGTAGCTGAAGTTTTTCAGACGTTGGTTATGGCTGCTGTTACGTGGTATCTGCAGATCTTGAAAAGACCTCAAGAGATATTAAAAAGGTTTAAATTTAATTTACTGAAGCCTTGAATGTTTCTCCTAGCCTCCTGTCGACTGTAGCATTTTTAAAGTGATTTTTAAAGCTGTCAGGAGACTTATACGCTCATAAACTATAAAAAATGTAGTACCAAAACAATGAAAGAATGGTGAGAATGGAAAATGTTAATTTTCTTTCTTTAATAAAAGGTCTTTAGTATAGAGCTACAAAAGTCAATTAATCAATCCATAGAAGATTAATCAACAACTATTTGGATAATTTTTGAGGCATAAATGATCAAAATCAGTAGTTGAAGCCCTACTTAAACATTTTTCCAGGCCTGCTGTCGACAGTAAAACTTTTATTATGATTTCTTAAAAGGCTGTCAGGAGACATTATACACCATTATAGACTTAAAGTGAGACTGCTGTGACGGGAGGATATTCTTATTATTATCTTATTATTATTTGATCTGATACCTAGTAGTACCAGGATGAGGATCACTGATGTCAATACACATATCGATACTGAAGCTAAAAGAAGCCAATGATTCATAATTTTTCAAGCAGAAAGTCTAGTCGAGTAGTCCTCTGGTTCCAGCTTTCCCAATGAGGTGGCCTACTGCTATTCTCTGTTTTATATCATTGTGAGCTGAATACCACACTGTAGAGAAATTTAATCAGTAATGGAAATATCCATCATTGTTTAGCTACTGGTGCACCTTAGTTATAAAGAGTTACTAAAGCTTGTTGTGGTGTGTGATTGAACAGGTACAATAATTTACTATTTAAAAAGTGTAAATGTAAAACAATGCACCTCAAACACCTACAATTACACTGAAATGACTTGTATACAGAAGCATAGATTAGTGCTAGTTTGAATTTTGTTGTCTTGGAATAATTTGGTAGAGAAAAACTAGAGAAGGTGAAGCCATGGCCTGTGCCCGAGTGCCACTGGATGAGCAGCAGGTGACTGAGCCTGGCCCGCTGGGAAAAGACCACACACTGCCTGCGCTGGTGAGTCAGCTCTCCTCATGCTGCTATGCAAATTTGTCAGTAGACTCCTGACAACAGTCTGCGGTGCCACCTCCCAACCACCTTCCACAAAGACCAGTTTATTAGAATCAACCCCTGTGCTTTCTGTTCCACATCAGCACCCAGACCGGAAGGAGGATCGCTGTTTTGTGCCTTACAAGCCTCCACCAGAGGACGGCTCTCCTGCTGAGGTGGAGGAGTTTTTGGAATATGCCAGATTCATCATAGAGGACCTGGAGTGGCTGCTCGCACTGCCCCACGATAAGTTCTGGTGCCAGGTAAGGGACTGTTAACATGTGAGCATCTCGCTGAGCCATATTTTCTTTTCTGGTATTTAGCCCCAACTTTCTACTGAAGCCAGAAATAATGTAAAATCCTATTTAGATTCAGTGACCAGAAGCCTACAGGAAATGGTGTGGATGGATGCAATGGATAAAAATCATAATGCAACACAATATAACATATTATGTAAATCAATGAAGAACAGATAACACAACAAACAGAATAAAACAAATGTGACCATGTGTAGTGGCTGTTTTGAGTAAAACAAGCATACCCTGTAGAATAAGGGAAAAAACATGAAAGACAAACAGGACTAAGTAGAAATAAAATAGAACCTAATTATAAAATACATGGGGTAGCTATTTTTATTATAACATTATTAGGAATATTTTTATTATGCTATATATCTTTCTTTATATAATTCCCCTTAGTAATTATTAGTTGTAAGATTCAAAAGAGGAGATTTATGTCGGTAATTTTAACCACTCAGTCAAAACAAGCTTTATTTGACTCTTCCAGTGCAGGAGAACAATCCTTAAAACGGCAGTAAAGCTCACCAAAGCATCCAGGTTTGGACAGAGAGATGGCTAAACACAGCTAGAGAGATTCTGGTGGTGGTTTATGCAACTGCTCTCCAAGTTCTCTCTCTCTCCCTCTCTCTCCCTTTTCTTCTTGTAAATGATCTCCCGCCTTACTCTGCTGTGCTTTGTCTTTTCCTCCAGGTGGTATTTGACGAGTCCCTGCAGAGGTGCCTCGACTCGTACCTGTGTCACGCTCCTCGGAGCCTCGACCTCACTGCCCTGCCCTCCTCCCCGACAATGGCTGAGATGCAGCGCTCCGTCCACAGGTCGGTCTTCTTGACTTTCCTGAGGATGGCCACACATAAAGAGTCCAAGGTAGGAGCATAAAAAAATAATAATCTACTTTTTCACTGCAATTACTAGTTGTTATAGTAGCATTAGTCAACTGATTTGACGTTACAGTTGCTTGGGAACTTTATGCTTTTCCAGCAATAGTATTGTTAACGTGAATTCCAAGTGTGAAGCCTTGATATACAGTAAAACCTGTTGCCTTCCCGTGGGTTGTTGTGTGCTTTTCGCCCCTCAGGATAACTTCCTCACCCCGGCTGTGTTTGGAGAAATTATCTATGACAACTTCCTGTTTGACATTCCCAAAATTTTGGATCTGTGTGTACTCTTTGGAAAGGGCAACAGCCAGCTGCTGCATAAGATGATAGGTGAGCTGCTTTTGCAGGCTCTCTACCTGGTCAGTGTAGTATGTTACGAAAAGAAATGTATCCAATATATAGTTTAATATATAGTTTGTTAATCTTGTTAATTCTCATGTCCTTTCAGAGAACATCTTTACCCAGCAGCCGTCATACTACAGTGACCTGGATGAGACAGTGCCCACTGTGTTACAGGTGAAAAGAAATTTTAAAAATACAACTTTATATTTATATGGAAAGTGTAAGATTGGTTAAAGATATGTTAGAGTTATTGTTAGAGTTATTTTAGGTTTTCCAAAGAGTGGATTCAAAACACTTCAGACTCAGAAATGATATAATATTTAGAGTAAGTTGTAAAGGTTTTCTCTGAGATTATAGTTTATTATCCTCCTCTCTTTCTGTTTCCTTTTATTCCTCATCGACTTCAGGTGTTTGACTCAGTCTTAGACAAATGTGGTCTTCAGTGTGAAGGAGCCACCGCCATGGAGCCCATGAAGCTGAATGCACATAAACAGCCCACTGCCATGACCATGAGCCAGCAGGTCAGACAGACACACACATCTATGTAAAAATATCTATGACTAATGTCTTGGTCTGAACCCATTCTTGAATATTAATGTCTACTCCAGTTAAGCTAAAATATACTTGGCCTGTTTCATTAACTTCTCCTTTAAGGTAAATGTATAGTATTTAAAGGTGAATATCCTAACCTCAGACAGGTAATCTGTATGTTTATTAGCAGTCTACAGTTAATAAACATACTGTATAATAATGATTTACTCTGTGCTTGTACCAGAAACAAGAAATCTTCCCATAAAGGGTAAAAACATCAGCGTAGTCTTTATATGTAACGGGTTATTTTGGCTTTGACGCACCTTTCTAATACTGATTAAACATTTATGTAAGACACATATTCAGGTCTCATTTTTAGAAAATGTGTGTGTAGAAACTGCTCTACTCACTATATCAAATCTCAAATATTGAACATATGTAAACTATGTAAGTCATTCTAAATGGAGGAAAACTTTAACCTGAGTATGTCTGATTGACTTCTCTGTGTTTGTAAATGTGTGAGTGACATTGGAGCTTCATGCAGTGTCATTGATGATGTGTTTTTCTTTTCTTTTCTGTCCCAGGAACTTGCAGATATAATTTTGTACCTGTGTGACTCGACTACCACCATCCATGCCTTCCTGGACATCTTCCCTGCAGCCTGCTCCACCTTTCACTCGCACGGCTTCCTCAGCAGGTAGATGCAGGGAGAACGTAGCTCTCAACTGGCAGCATCACCTCTCAACTCTTGACAGCCTTGTCTGCATGAAACCTTTTCATGATAATTTTGTTTTTCCACCCGGCAGACTGACGTCATTTTATGAGACCACTGTGCCTGACCTTGAGAAGGCGCTGAGGAAGAGAAATTTTGATGATAAAGGGTGAGAATACATTAAATATAGTTAAAAGAGAAATGCACAATCCAAAAAGACCCACTGGCTGATGATAAATAAATTCCCAAACCCTCCTCTAGTCTTCAGGACAACTTGTGGAAGAGGTTGTCCCACTCCTGTCGCAAGATGGTGGAGACGGCTCACCTGCTGCTGCACCACACCTGCCTACAGCCAATCCTGGAAGGGTGAGCTCTCAACAGCCTCTCAACATGCATCGTAGCACGATTAGCATTACACGCTAATACAAATATTAATTCTGCACGTTTGTTGCCTTGCAGGAGAGAAAACATGCAAACATTTGCAGAGGAACTACTACAACATTTCACATCTTTTTTACCTGAGAAAAGGTGAGACCAGTTAAGATCTGTGAGGCCATTAGTTGTAGATAGATTTATCATATTTTTAGCAGTAGCATCTGACAGTTTTTGTCCTTTCATTAAATTATACACAATGAATGTTTGTCTAATGTGAATGCATCTGGAATTCCTGACATGCAGGATGTATTGAACATGTCCACTTGACTGTTTGGTTTTCATTTTGTAGCTTGAGTGCCAGACTTAAGCTCAATAGCTATAATAATTTATTAGCATGTTTGACTTCGCTTGTCACAGAGTCTTAATGAACAGGAGAATAAATTGATAAAATGTCTGAGAATGAGAGTTATGATGCACACAGGCTAAACTTGACTTTTGAGCGGCTGGTTGTCGTTTCAGGTTCTTGTCGGACTACGATGAGCAGTTCCCGCTCAGCGACGACATCAGCCTCCTGCAACAGGCTCTCCCTGTCATGTATCCTTCAGCTTTACAGCACTAACTTTGTACAAACAGATTTTTATGGCTAGTAACAGTCTGCAAGAAGTGACACCTACAATTAAGATTTCTAGATGAAGATGGGAAGTAAACTCTGTACACCTATTTCCAAATATAAAAAATATATTTGATGCATGTAGCCAAAATCAGCAGACACATCACATAGAAAGAATTAAACGGGACTCATGAAAGGAATAAATTATTTGTTTTTGCACCTGAAGAGCCTCTTCTACTTCTCTGTTAAAGTGCCATCAATTTTTCTATGAGATGGTATTAAAGCTAATCAGAAATGTATTCATGTAATATGAGTAGTGTCACTAAGTTTCTTCCTTAACCCCGGGTTTCTATCAGTGATGAGACCAGGACGTCCTACCTGCTCCAGGGGGTGGAAAGTGCCTGGGACAGCGTGGGACGACGGAGAACACAGAGCCAGATTCAGCCTAAAGCTCCTTCGTTGTTGTCAGCCAGTCAGGGAGCAGTTGGCTGGGCTGGAGAGAGACCGAAGGGAGCGGAGGCCATGTTGGATGTTCCCGGAAAAGGAAACAACGTGAGTTGTGTGATTATTAGTTAATGTATTACAGGCAGCTCAGTGTCCTCTGTTCATCCTCACTGGTAACCAGCTGAAGGAGTCACACACAATGTTATCTGCTTATTAACATACATTGAGGTAAAATGTAGGTCGGCAACTAACAATTAGTTTTATTATTGATTAATCTGATTATTTTCTTGATTTATCATTGTATCTATAACATATTAGAATGTCGTGAAAAGCACCTGTTTATAATTTCCCACAGATCAAAGGGACATTTTCAAAAGAAAGCAGACATGTTCAGTTGACTGTCATGTATGACAAAGAAAAGCTAAAACCAAAATTTGGAGTTTTGGCTTAAAAGAAACTGACTACCTAAAACAATTTTTTCTACTGTCAAGATAGTTGCTGATAGATTTTCTGTAGCTCTACTAATCGATGCAGTTTTACCAAAAATGTTGCAGCAAACAACAACAACCATTATTTCTGTAGCACCTGTCATGCATCAGAGTACTTTACACATAAAATGCAATTGCAAAATTAAATTAAATTAAAAAAGAATTAATGTTTGCAAACAAGCAGTTTAAGATGCACTAAAACCGCAGAATAAATGAATAACTTTTCAGTAAGATTCAATAAAACTGAGCTACAAAAGATACAAAAATTTAAACACTAGACATTTTTGATGTTGGGAATCTCCGTTCCACAGTTTTACCTGCTGGGACCAGTGAGGAGACAAAAAATGGCTCAAGGATTAAAACAAACAGGAGCAGGACAGGAAAGTTTTTTATATAATAAAGAATACAAGTAATAGTTTCAGAGCATTTACAGGAAGAAATCAATGGCCATAAAGCTGAATGATATAAGTGTAGACTTCAAACTAGCTACAAATCTTGGGAAAAACAAGACAGAGAGACGACTCAACCCGACTTTGACGGTGTACTTTTTTCATTGTGTGTGTGTGTGTGTGTGTGTGTTTTCAGGGCGTGGTGTGTCCGCTGAGCGCGGCGGAGCTGGAGTCTCTGCTGTCGTGTATCAGGGACCTGCTGCCTGACTTGGGCGAAGGCTTCCTGCTGGCCTGTCTGGAGGAGTACAACTACAACTCTGAGCTGGTCATCAACAACATCCTGGAGGACCGGTTAGCGCCCAGCCTGGACAAACTGGACCGATCCATGCCAAGGTGAGACAATACACTGAGCTTCACATATAATATGGAATATGTTTTTTCTACCAAGTGGATAGTTAGGCTGAGATTCTCCTGTGTAGAGTAACAGTAAGTGTTTTAAATTTCCGTTTGGCTTTCAGTGACAGTATTAAGTAATTTTATTTAAAGGAGTCTGTTATTCATTTTCTTTCATATCACACTCAGCATTACCCTGCTGAGTAACTAAACTAAAAAAACATGATTCAAGCCTTAAGCTATAGAAGCTTCTCTTGAAGACAGACATATAGTAACAGTCACCACTTTGTAATGATAAACCTAGAAACCTGACAAATCCTACTGTATACAAACATTTGTTGTGTTTTTGCTCTCTGTATCTTTGGGCCACAGCTTTAGTTGACTATGGATTACAAAACTGTGCAGATCATTTCGGGTAAACAGAGCAGATACTATCAAAGTTTATACCATCATGTTTGACCATGTGCTTTTTTTCCCCCTCTCAGGCCTGTGAAGGAGGAGCTTCCAAGTGTCCTGAGCAACAGATCCGGCGTGTTTGATGATGATGAGTTTGACATCTTCCGCAGGGACCAGGTGGACATGTCCCGCATCTGGAAGGGCAGGAGGTAAAAAGCACAAACGATATGCTCACTAATCAAAAATTTTAAATCCCTGGACTCCTTTTGTGTACTTGCGGTTGCACAATTTGCCTTAAACTCAGCTTTAAAACTTTAAAAGAAAGTGAAGAACAGGCGAGATCGTCTTCAGTCGAGTCTCCATGTTTCCTGACTCCTGCAGGAAAGGTGAGAACATTCGAGAGATGCTCAACGACAAGCAGCACATAGCGGAGCAGAGAGCTCGTTATCAGGCCTACGAGACTGTGGTGGACGAGGTCGTCATTGAACCCGGGGAGTCTGCAGCCACGTACGGCCTGGACGACTACGACGACGAGTACGACGACACCTACGACATGAACCAAGTGGGAGCTAACGACCTGGACGGAGACAGCTTACTGAACAGAAGGTGAGTCACAGTTGGGTTTTTGGTGTCTGTGTCTTTAATCATGACACAACAAAGTAGAATTTAATAAGCACCTTTTAATTTTGACAGGATCTTTTCTAAATTTGGAATTCCCCTTGTAGAGGATGCTAATTGCTTTCAGTTCACCTTTTTCATTCTCACTTTGTGTTCCTGTTCTCCTGCAGGCCTTTCACAGTCCCACAGGTGTTGAGAAAAGGAAACAAACCAGAGGATGAGGAGGAGGGTGAAGATGACGAGGAGGAAGAGACTTTACAGGTACTGAAATTGTTCCAGAACAGCGTTTTTGACCCATGATAAGGTTTTTTTCTGTAACATTTATTTATATTTAACCACTGTTTCAGGATTATTTACAAGATTATTTTTGCATGTACCTTGAATTGAAACCCTTTGAATAACTCACTTTTAACAATTAAAACAATTTTATTACACGTTTCTCAATGATTTTCAATCAGCAGACAGCGCATGCTTGTCTTCACCTCATGAGAAGTCATTGATTTCAGTTGGAAATTCTGACTATTTTACACAGGAGCCTCTATTATGCCAAGTTATTACATATGTAAAGATATTACATTTTCCGAATTAATATTTAGCAGAGAATATTTGTTTTTCAAACATTACCTGACAGGTTTCAGGTAACTTTGTGATCCTTTTGGAATGAAATACTTTAGCTACAAATGTGCGGTCTGCATGTTTTGTAGTCTGTTTACCTTTGTGACTTTCGAACTGTGTGTTTACATGTGAATCCATTTGATTTCAGAACAACGTAAACAGGGACCAGTTTGTGCAGGACCCGGCTCTGCTGAGGGAGAGAGCTGAAGCTAGAAGAGCTGCCATGCAGCAAAGGAAAGGGTAAAGACTGAACTCATCCGGCTTTCTTTAGCTTCAAGCTTTTTCCTTCTGTAAATTGAGGGTATCGTATATCAAATGGTAAAAACTTAATGGTAATGAAAAAATGAAAGAAGATTTGTTTGTTTTTTAAAGAAATTTTGCAATTAACAGATAGAAAAGAACTGAGTGAACAGGGCATGATCTGTCCATTATAATATAAAGGAAAAAAGAAATGTAAATGTTCTTATTTTTCATGTTAAATAGTTTTTTCCCCCCTAAATTCAGAAGAAAATTGTGACATTTAAAAATTCAGTGGGAAGTTTCCTTTACATTTTTAAAAAATATTTGTTGATTTTCATACATTCTTCTCTCCCAGTTTCCGACCGGAGCGTACCAGTAACGTTGTCGGCCGAGCCAAAGGCCAAGGTCAAACCCTGGAGACGTTCCTGGACCGGCGCAAGAAGGAGGCCAACAAGAGTCGCGTGTCCAACCACAACCGGCGCACCATGGCTGACCGCAAGAGGAACAAAGGCATGATCCCCTCATGACATGTGTGACGGCCTGCTGCTCGAACCAACCGGACTGATGGTAGAAGGGAGAGATGGCAGGAAGGTGGATGATGTGTGTCGACTGAGTGAATCAGGTTCTGGGTCAATCACGCTCCAGCCCTGAGGTCACTGTCTTTGCCTGAGAAGGGAAGCCCACTGACGGTTTTCAGTTGCTGGTGAAAAGTTGAATTAGTTTACAGACTTTCTTTGGCACTTTAGCCTTTTGTTTTCAGAGGTTGTCAAGCAGAGACTCTGAACATCTACTTTTAGTCTTTGGACTAAATGAATTTCTTTTTATAGCTGATTAAAAACCAAAGTTCTGAGTGTGAGCCAGGGACTGAGGACAAAGAGTAAGACCTTTTATTTTTGCCAAGTAACAAATCAATTTATTATTAAGATCCAGAGAGACTGAATTAAGTTCCTTTGACATCATCATCATCAAGTAGACAACTTAGGAATACAAAGGATGAGGGTTTTTAGAGAGACTGCCGTTCCTTCTGTAGCTGGAAGAACAATTACTGACCTGGTGATCAAGTCTGGACATCAGCGGTGGACTGTGTTGCTCTCACTACTCACTCTGTGCGAGTAGCTTGTGTGACAGCTGCTTGCATGTAACGTTCAATTGCATGCATGTGATGTCATCCACCCAGTTCACACCACTGTTGTCCAGCCTTCGCAAAAACCAAAACAAAAAAAGAAGTCTAGAGACGCTATAACCATCTCGTTATGATGCTGTGGTGTTTGTTTTTGGAAGCACATGCTGTACAGAGGCGCCTCGCGTCTCTCACACTAGCTGTAGGGAAACCACCTACATGTTGCCATGCACAGACTATTTTCTATGAAGAGAACAGATCTATCAGAGCATTTTGTAACAAAAAACACACATGTAATTTGCTTTTTGGAGTTGACATTGCAAAAAAAAAAAAAAAACAAACCATAAAATAAATACCATAATACTATGTTTTTGACATCCTTTGTCTTTGGCTCATCACTCACAGGATGCAAAAAAAAGTGGATTTGACTTTTTCCTTTAGCAGTAGAATGTGTTGACTTCAATGTACAGCTGCACAGTTAGACCTTGAATTATTTTCCTCAATGTTGAGATGTTGAGTTGTATCTTGATTGTTGACCCACCTTTGGTAAGTTTTAAATTGTCCTGCACAAGGACATTTGACAGAAAATTACCTCAGATTTCACACAATTTTCCTGTTCTGTGATGTAGATTCTTAACTGTATGTAAACATATAGTTTACACATCCTTCTGCAAAATTCTGACATTTTGACAGTTTTTTTTTTTAAAATTTGTTAATTTGGTCTTATTTCTTTAAATGGAAACTCAGCACTGAAATCAGGCAGTTGCTTTCAAGTACAAAATTTGAACTTCAATTATTATGATCAACTGTGAAGCTTTATGTCAGAGGAGTAAGAGAAGTCACATGATATGAGATGCACATTCTTGTCTGTGTGACTCTGCTATCAGAAACAGACTTCTTCACACAGACCCAAAGATAAAAATAAATCAAAGAGGTGAAAATCCAACGAAGCTGAGGCCACAGACTCCACAAACTACACGTGTAACATCTCTATCTCTGTCAGCGCAACTACAACTGAATTAGCTACGGTTACATAAACATGTCAAGTTTCAAAGTATAATTCAGGAGGTGTGTTTGTGTTTTCTCTCAATCTGCATTGAAGTAATAAGGCAAGTTAAGGACAAGTGCAAAGACTTTTTTTTCCCACATCTGCTACCAACTGTGGCACAGTTAATTCTGCACTACAACTACAGAACCTCTACAACTAACACTTAATTGTGAATCATGAGTTTGGACACTCTCGCCCGAAAAGATGTTGGGATAGGCTCCAGCCCCCCCGCAACCCTACTAGAGGATAAGCGGTAGAAAATGGATGGATGGATGGAGTTTGGACACGAGATGATATCAGTCATGTTTAAACTCAGTTAGTCCACTTAATAAGTTGGTTATTGACATCATTTGGACCTAAAGTGAACGTTGACGCTGGCCAGTCATTCAATACGTACGTGTTTTAAAATCAGAAAGCACTGAATGTTTGTGCACAAAAAGCTGAGTCATCGTTGCCGATTAAAAGCCAAACGATTTGTTGCTCAGCTGTTTGAACAGAACAGAAGGTGTTGGTGTGAAGAGTCACATCTTCACGGCTGTACATCACACATACAAACAAATATTTACACAGCTGTACAGTAACATGATCCCAGGAAGAAATACTGTTCATACACAACAGTACCGGTACAGTAACTTCATAGTATTGTGTTTATACAACCACTGTATACCTGCGAGACCCATACGAAGGTCAGAGGTCAAAATCCAACTGCTCCACAGTCTGGACTGCCAGTCAACTGCGGTGAGAAGTTTAGATTGGCTCCCACAGTCCATTGCTGGAAGGAGGAAGCGGCGAGGTCAGTAAAGGGGGGAAAAAAACAAAAACACAGCTACTGGAGTGTCACCGAAGACGAGAGCCGATTCCAGAGCTGCTGCTGCTGCGACGGTGGAGGAGGTGAGGCAACCGTTAACTGTCTTTGCAGACGCTGCCTGGGGACGGTTGGAGAAAAACAGATTTTGAGAAACTCATTTGAATGTTGAGCTGACACGATATATAAACTTCTAGATTAGAGAGTCACAGAAAGTTAATCTGCAACAGTTTTGGTAATTGATTTGATAATTTATTGATTGTAAATACCAAGATTTTACTGCTCCCAGCCGGTCCATATTTTCTAGTTCTCTTAGTCTTCTATGATATGAAACCCAATATCATAAACCAATATTGCTTTTACTGTTGAGATATAAATTGTGATCGTAATAACCTGAAAAAAAAATGTTGATTTTGGTTTTGTTACAGGATTAGTGATATATTAAAAAAATATATTGCTATTGTGTTTGAGGATTCCTCCTTAATGGTATTTTAAGGTGATAGTATAGTTACGGATGATAAGTTTATTTGCATGAAAACAGTGGTGGAAAGTAACTAAGCACATTTATTCCAGTACCAAACTGAAGTACAATTTAACCAATAGAAATATTATCCAGTGTGTTTTCATGCTAATCATTCTACACTTTTACTTGCAATGGAGTAGTTTACTATTCCTTCAATTCATTAAGTCATGTGTGACAGAGCTGTGTAGCAGTGTGTGATGCTGTGTCGTGAACTCACTGAGGATGCTGCGTTTGCACAGAGGACAGGTGTGTTGCAGCAGCAGCCAGGGGTCGACACAGTCTCTGTGGTACTCGTGAAGACACGGCAGCACCCGCAGACACTGGGACGACAGCAACACAAGGTGAAGCCAACAGTTTGTATCATACAATATATTCACAATTCATGAGTCATCATAAGGAGCAGGTTACAGAAACTAAACTCGTGGGTATATATTATAATAAGAAATTTGTACCTTATTTTATTTTATTACCTGTTTCAGATTTAAATACATTTATTTATTTATGTTTATGTGAGCTTATTTTCATCTTCTTTTCATTTATGTAAGTTATACTCATTTCATTAATACGTAGTTGTAGCTATTCTTTTATTTAGCCTAGAAAGAGTAGCCGTTACTGGGGATCTAGTTAAATAAGTCACTGCAGAGTCAACTGTCCTGCACTTAAGCTGTTATAGGCTTAGTGTCAGGAGTGTCAGCTGACCTGGTTGTTGTTGAACGGCTCCAGACAGACGGCGCAGTTGTCCGTCTCTAGCGGCTGCGATGTGTCACACCAGGGTTTTGGCTGACGATATGTTTTGGTCTTCAGAGACGACATCGTCTTCAGAACGTCCTGTTTGGGAAGGAGCTGAAGAACACAACCAAGGAGAACATCACATGATGTCTTATTGAAATGTCTGAAGGTCAGTGCGCTTCTGTGTGGACACCGACTTCACACCAGTACATGAGCGAGGCTACACTTACAGGACGAGTTCTCCTTTGAGAACTACATGATCTGGTTCTATATGTGCAACACTGGAGAGAATATACTTACACTTCACAGCTTACAGCACATACCAAAAACATCTAAATGTTTCTAACAATGGTGAGAACAGCAGCCAATAAAGAAAGAAACTCTCTACCAGTGTGCTTTAATCTCATGGAATGGCTCAAAAACATCCTGAATCTTGGTGCACAGACGTTCAAAAATTACAACCATTTTTTATTAATTTTCAGGTGTTCCTATATTTGTAAGTGATTTTAAAAAATGTATTAATTGTATAAAATTGGGAAAAAGACATGTGCAAAAGTTATTTTACATATTTATGCTATTCAGCTTTAACTGCATGGGCGCTTCCCTTAACCTTACCTCCAAGTCGTCATTGAGCTGGTGGTCCTGGTGTTGCCAGCGAGCCTGAACGATGACTCCGGTGCTGAGGATCAGAGCCACCAGGAGGACAGTGTCCCACAGCTGCTGCAGGTATTTCTAC
Source organism: Seriola lalandi dorsalis (assembly GCF_002814215.2). NCBI lineage: Eukaryota > Metazoa > Chordata > Actinopteri > Carangiformes > Carangidae > Seriola > Seriola lalandi. Next base: position 1,337,850 of record NW_019525077.1, read on the forward strand.
AGACACAGAGAGAAGAGAGACAAGCATTGGTACTTGATCATCTGGTGACTTTGCAGTTCATTTGAAAACCTCTCTGTTTATCAGTGTGTCACACACAACTGAGAAAATGCTTCTGGCAAAGAAGAGGAAATGCAAATGAGCCTCTGAGTTCTCAGTTTAAAAAAAGTTTAACCACTAATCAGATTTCTGAGTATTGCTTTTCTGAAATATGATTTCTACGATAATCATCCAAATAAACCGCTAAATTACTCAGTTTAAACTAAACAAAAACAATAAACCTTAAATTCTTAGCTTCATTCTTGACCTTAGACAAAAATGTGACTAAATCATTTTGACTCAAAGCCGTGTTCCCAAACTTTTCCAGACCTTTCAACCACGTCTCACAGTCAAGTTCTCCATGAAAACTGAGCAAACTTCATCCACTAATGACGACTGTGAGATGTGGTTGAAACTGCGGAGAAAACTAGTATGTTGATTATTTTGTCTATACATATAAATATACTGTACCAGTCAAATGTTTCACATTGTGTGTCCAAACCTTTGACTGGTACTTAGCTGCAGCAGATAACAGTTGAGCATTAACAGTCACTCAGAGGGAATTAAAAAAAATCTGCATCGCTGTGCATGAAAGTAAAATCTACATGACCACTGTGCAGAGACTCCACTAGGACTTATGAACAACCACTCTGTGTCAATTTTAGTTTTGTATTTATGTCACGACGCATTTTATTTCTCATTTGTACGAGTGCCTTCAGGTTGTTTCCCTCCTTGTGTCAGTTTAATTCCTCCTTTAGATTCATGATCATGATGAAACAGTTAAAGAAAAATAAACATTTCACACACAGCAGAGCAGAGTTCCCTCAGTCCTACAGCAGCTTTAAGAAAACCTGCTAATGAAGCTGATGTTGTGTCCGCTCTGCTCCCCCCACCTGGACCTGTGAGTTGGTCTCTCCCGTGCAGATGACCCCCTGCCACTCTCCGTAGCGCCCGCCTCTCGATCGGCCGCAGCTGGACCATAGCGTGAGCGTGGCTCCCTGCCCGGACACACAGCAGCATGTGCTCACTGTCAGCTCAGCCTGTCATCTGTTCCCTCACCACTGGAGGGTGCTAACAACTGAAAAACACACTGATCAGCTGATTGTTATGGAGCTCACCAGGTTGTCCTGCAAGATGGTCCTGTATGTGATTTTCGCTGTCGCCTGGAGGCCCCTGAGGAGAGATCAACTGATATTTAGTGACAATAAAAATCCCCCATCACTATATTTAGAGTAGATGCACACTATAAACTGATAACTGCAAATAACCAGATTAAGATTAAAACATAAACTGAGTTTGCACAATTTGTTTTGATAATGGGATTCATGTACAGTATGAAAGGATGTATGGCGGTTTGAAGGAAACATGATTAACTCCACTAAATACATCACCCTAAACTTGTGGGTTTTTATCACCACTTCATGTTTGGATGACTTATTTTTTTGGACTATGTGCAGAATAAAAACACTAAAACATCTGACTAAGGTGTGTAAAGGCCTTGGGCATTTGAAGGATTAATCAAAACTCGATTTACGATTTACGATTGCACTGATTTGATATCAACTAGAAAAGGAACATGGCTGTGTACAGACACCTGCTATATCTATAATAATCTACGTAGTTTATTTATTTAAAATGTTTAGACAAAATAAGGTAAATACATCTACATATGTGATCAAAATAAGAACTTTACCATCAAACAACACAGAATCACATTAAAATACAAATTTTAAGCTAGAAATATTTAATACACAGTGGAAACTACATTGTTTAAGTGAATGTTAAAATCCTAAAATCTGGTGCATTTCAAAGTATTGTATGATTCATTAAATAAACTGTATTATGTTGTTTTTATCAGTGATATGAGGGAAAAGTGCATCTGGAAGCAGCAGCAGTATCTGTGACAGTCGGGTGTTATGTACCTGAGCAGAGCTCCAATCAGCTTAGTGACATTTTCAGATGTCTGGATCACAATGATTGGTTTGGACAGCACCTGAGAAAGGTCCATCTGCAGCAGAAATGACCAACATGAGCTAGACAAACTCCACCTCAGCTTTCTGTCATAATGATTGTAACTGAAAATATTCTAAATCATCTTCATGTAAAAGCTTATATCTGCACTGCTAATACACCAACTGACAGACACACCCACAGAACAGAGCAAAAGACAAAGAGAAAGAAATGAGATCCAAACAGTTACTCTATATTTTCCAGTTATGTTTCTGAATTTTTACCTCACTGACGGTGTTTTGGTTGAGAGCCAGGATGATCAGCGCTGAAGCTCCTAGGACCAAGGCTCGCTTCATCTGGAACAGAGAAAGGAGAATATTACATTTCAGGAATTTAACTAATTATCTCACTGCTAATGAAGGTCTGTTCTGATCTTTGTCCTGTTTTTGGAAAGGCAGTAAAACATGGGTATGAACAACGTTTTTTTCAACAGAAAACAACTGCCAGCATGCACCAGCCACACTCACTTTATTGACCATTGCATCAGCGAAGGACTCCTGGTTCCCAGTGGAGGCTTTGCTGTCGTCCATATCCACAGGCACCACCCCAATCCACAGCTCCTGCTCTTTGGCGTCATCCTCCTTTATTTCTCCACTCACCTGCGTCTCCTCATCTTGAACCTGAGGACAGAAGACAAGTTTGACATTTCTATTGCAGGGTGGAATTCCTCATATTGTCACATGTAACTTCCCCGTGCTGCAAATGGGTGTTACCTTGCTTTGACAAGTCAAAGCCTCCAAGCAGATGCGCTGGAGAAGCTGCCTTGCTCAGGGGCTCCACAGCAGTGACAGTTTAGGGAGGTGAGAGTTGTATTTAAGGGCTTCAACTAACAATTCTTTTTGTTATTCTGTTAATCCGCCAATTATTTTGTCAATTACTTGATAAATCATTTGGTCTAGAAAACATCAGAAAGCAGTGTCAACAGTGCCCTCCACTATTTCCTAAAGCACAAGGTGACATCATTAAATGTCTTGTTTGGTCTGCCCAGTCCAAAACCCAAAAGTATGTGACGTAGGCCAATATACCAGAAAACGAGTAAAAGCAGCAATATTTGGCACGGTGGCTTGAAAATGACTTAAACGACTAAACTAAAATCGGGGAATTAATATTCTTTTGATAGACTAGCTGATTAGTTGAATAATCATTGCATATCTATTGTACTTGATTGCTTTTTCCATCCAAGTTTGCGACCTTCATTAAGAAAAAAAACACTCCACTAAATCGAATTCAAGCCAGAATATTGCCACTGTATTTCCTTTCTCTGTACTTGCAGCTGTGTATCATACTTTTCCCGTGCAGAGATGTGAATTTAGTGAAGTATAATGTTTTTCAGGAGTAAGTATATTTAAAATTAATTCATTAATTGTTTATTCAATTGCAGTTTTATCGTGAAGTTGAATACTTCAGGTCAATTGGAAAAGCAGAGGTCATTACCTTCAGCTCTGGTAACTTATTTAAGTAAAATTTTTGCCGTATTTAAACTAAATTATTGATGTTTTAGTCACAAATTAACTGTTAATGACAATAACCGTTAGTTGCACCCACTCAGTACTCTATTGTTGGTCAATATCTATCGGTTTCCATCCATATTTACCAAATCATAGAGGGTCCGGAACAACCACCCTCAAAACCTGACCATAAAATAACCTCTGCTCTCCGGCTCACCAGGACCAACTCTCCCTCCAGCTCCTCTAGGTCTTCGGAGCTTCTGCTGCCCCCGCTGGACCCCACCACCTCCCCCTGGAGCAGAGTGCTGACATCGGGCGGCTGCTCCTGGAAAACCTCCACCAAAGCGACCTGCTCCGCCGTCACAAGCAGCCCCGGCCACCGCAGCAGGAGGAGTGGTAACGTTAGCCAGAGACAGCACCAGCAGCGAGCTGAAGCCATGATCCCAGCGACAACAGAAAGAAAATACAGCTAAAAACTGTAATAAGTACACAAACCTAATCAACTGTCAACCATAATTTTTTGGAGAAAAGCTGCTAGCGTTTTCGTTCGCAAGGTAGCCAGAGCCGTCGAAGAATGTAAACAAGCGAAGGCAACTTCCGGCTCCAACCGGAAGACGAGAGCGGATTATTTTCTCGTCTACGTTAATACCTTAGGGATTTACACAAAGTTATTTTCGACAAAGTAATGTGATTTGACTAGAGGCTCATTTAGAGTACAACAGCATTGGGACGTTTAACCACATGTATCACTCCGCTTTACATGTGTTATTAACCGCTAATTAGCGTTACATTAACGGTCGTTAGCTATCTTATATTGTAACAAACTTTGCAAAGATGAATACATTTGTTCAACATGCTCAACGGCACATGTTTTAAACTACACGGTGAACGTAACCACTGTAAAGATGAAGACATCATGTAAGTCATTATACAACAGTTAGTTCTGACCAAGTGATTTGATTGGGCGAGAGTTTTTCATGAATGCTGATATAGAGTACAACAGCACTGGGACTTTTAACTACATCTATCACTCCGATTCACAGGTGTTCTATTAACCAATCAGCGTTATATTAACGGTTGTTATTTATCTTAGATTGTAACAAACTGCAAAGATTAATATATTTCCAGAGATAACATTTGAATTAAATGATGTATGGTTGTCAGAAGATGATGAAGGGAAGGATGGAAGCCTGGATACTTAGGCGCACTCCTGAGGTAACGAGTAGACAAAGTAGCAAGCTATCGTGCACTGTGTAGGTCAGGAAAATGTTTATGTGTTGCTTGGCAACAGTCCAGTACGAGTCCAGTTGCGGAACTATTTGTGTTGGCATTACCAAATAAATGATGAAATTAACAAATCATATAATCTGTCGTTGCTTATCTAACTAATATGACGCTCGTAGAACGGTTGTATAAAAGCAGTATCACAGTCTGATATTTATTACAACATCACTCCCTGTCGTGTGATACTGCTTAATTGAAGAAGTGGACTATGTTCCACTACCAGTTTATACAACCGAAGAAGAATGAAGCAATTTGAGAGAGTACCGTCTTGTACTTCCTTCTTCGCTTTAAATCCGTGACTCAGACCCAAGAGAACCGCTACAATCACAGCTGGATAGCTTTATAAAAACCATCAGGTCGGTGTGTCACTTATCTTAACACGAATAGTAATTTTTTTTCCCGAGCATTTAGAAACTCGTACCTGTTTCTTATTGCGCTTGCGTACTGCGACACTATCATAACCGCTCAGTAACCAGGACATACGGCTGTAATATGTTAAATTATTTGTTATTATTTGAGCGGCAATAGGAGCTGATGGGAATAACTCAATCGCTTAATCAAATTAAAAACAAAACGATTTTTAATGCTCCTGTTAGTGCACAAGTGCGGGATTTTCGGAATTATTAACAAAGATTGTCTGTTGTCCTCAATCGGAGTCACTCGGTAGTTACAAAACGTGCCCTCCATAGAATAGAATAGTTTCTCAGACTTCGAGCTCACATTTCTACAGCAGGTTTTAGTCTAATTCATCTAAGGTGCCATTCATAGATGAAGAAATTTTTATTCTGAGTTACTTATTACTTATTTGTAATAAGTAACTCCATGTGTAAACATGAAGTTACTTACGCTTGCACAAGGGGCGGGGCTTCTCCTCTCCGCGGTTCCTCTTATTTCATCTGCCACTCATCCCTCCTGTCATTTCTCCTATCTTTGGCCGAGTCAGCCGGTTGGACTGGACGTCAAACGGGCGGTGCGAGACTCGTGTTTACATTTTTTTCACTTGCAGGCAGCTGACAGCGGGGAGGACAGGATACCGGAGCCGTGCATGAGCATCACGGGGAGGTGACTAAGGCAGGTACCCGCTGCCGGATAACGGTTAACGGTGACGGTGACGGTGCTGTTTCTCTGTCTATCAGTCTGACTTTGAAGGAGCTCTGTCTTTTTCCATTATCATCAGGTTGCAGACATGAGCGGAAGAGTAGGAGACCTCAGTCCTAAACAGGCTGAAGCACTGGAGCAGGTAAGTTTCGTAACAACATCAACAACTTCAACAATAATAATATTAATAAAAATAATAATAATAATAATAATAATGGCCGTTTTACAACGGAGTTTACTTGGGGTGATGATGCTTTCACAGTTGCCTTATCTCACTGGACAGTTTCATTTTTATCACGTGGTTTGTTCAGAGTGATGCTCCAGTATTATCTGTGGTTGTGTAGCTGACAGCTTGTATGGTGACATTATCGTGCTTGATACTATCACCATACGATCTCTTCACCATAGTTCCCTTACTTACTATCACTGTAACATCAACCACGCAAGCGACCCCTTTCTAGTGAGGTGTTTCTAAGGGCTTTCATATTGGTTGATAAATTATTATTGTTTACTAATGTTTTATAGATAGATAGCTAGATAGCTAGATAGATACTTTATTTATTCCCTAGGGGAAATTCATGAATATATATAGATCAGTAATAATCCACTATCACTTTTGGTCTCTATAAGTGTCAGAATATAGTGAATAATGTGACAAAGGGAAGCATCATTCAGCATGTTTGGCATTTTCGCTTGAAAAAAGACTAAAATGAATTGATTTTCAAAATAGTTTAATTTTTTGTCAATTGATTAATACATTAAATGTTGCAGCACTGAACTGTCACCTGTTCTTAATAACGGCTTATTACTGATCTATAAAGCATTGGTCATTTTTTTTTACTTTATAATATAATTAGTAGTTTTAAACTCTTGGTCCAACAAAAACTTTGGTTTAATAGTTGGCAGACTGTTTTGCAGCCCTTGTGCATGAATGTCTGGATACTTAATTGGCCATGTAGTGCAATTTAAACCTAAAAGGTGTTGACTGTTTTTCTCTCCATGCAAAAAAAATGTTAACAGGCAAACATTGTTGAACATTGCCATTAAAGTGTGTAAAATAATTGGTCACAGAGTCACAAGTTAGTTAGTGAATCAGATGTGGTTATCTGAAATGAAAAGCTCCACAGTGATAATATAAACAGTGCCACACTGTATTTCCCAAAACTGCCTTTTATCTCCAGGCTCCATAACTATAACTGTAAAGATTGATTAAAGATTTCCCTGAATTCTCTTTCAAGTATTGAAATCCTCTTTGCTCATCATGTGCAACACATGTCAATCAAATGTCTGTTCCTCCCTCCCTTCCTCTGGCTGTAGTTTCGAGAGAGGATACAAGACATTCTTCCTCAACTTCCTGCACAGCATGACCACTTCCTGTTACGCTGGCTCAGAGGTGAGTTATAAAGATAAACAAAAAAAAAACAAGTAGCACCTGCTGCTTCTCCCTGACTGCATCTTGCAGCTCTCTCATCCCTCATCCCTCTCCTTTGTGGTAAATTTCTGATTTGATTTTCCCTGTAATCGTTCTCATGCATCCACAGGGAAAACCTATTGGCGTCACTGTACTTGTACGTTATGCAGATTATCACATGTACTTGATGCAACACGTGTAAACAGTCTGTTTAGAGCAGTTGAGAAAGAGACTCACATGGTTTTCAGCTCTGAACACGATGCTCAAACCACTGAAAAACCAAACCTGCTCTGAACTCTGAGGTTCTGCAGTCACTGGTAAAACAAACCAGGAAATCTTAAAAACTTTTCAAGCTCAAATTGTCTGATTTTCTTTGGTTAGGTAAGGATGATGTTGTGCAATTAGACTCTGGAGGAAATGGGAGGCAGTGATTAAAGGAGGCCTTGTTCTGATAAGTTCTGGAGCAGAGGTCTAGCACTCCATGTATCAATCTAATCCAGGGATAATCACATTAAAGGTGCACTACGGTGGACTGCAGCCCGTCTACCAGGAGACACTCAGCTGCCGTGTTTCTGTTGCTCTCCAGGGTTCAAGTTTCTTGGATTTTAATGACAGTGAGAAATTGTTTCATAACAAGAATTCAGAGCGGCAGTGAGGGAGTATTGTTCTCTGTAATTAGGCCTTATGAGATGACCGTGGCAGCTGTGAAATGCTCGCTTTGCCTCTCAGAAAGGTTGGCGTCACAGCTCCGAACACGGACAGTGAGGCCCTGTTTGCACGCTCTGAATGATTCAAATTATGAATGTAAAGATGGCTGCCATTCAAGTAGCGGGAATAGCCTATTCATTGATCTATAGCAAACAGCCCGAAGTGGTGTACAGTGAGCAGTAATGATTGACCTTATAAAAATCTGGATCAAACCAAATGGTAGATAGTTTTGTTCCTCATATATACACATTTGTTTGCATTTGTTGTTTGTGATTTTACTCGAGCACATTTGACCTGAACATAAATGGTGACTCTCACACCTTTAATGTGAGGCTCTTTATATCGATGCGAGATGAACAGTTTTGCACTTTTTATGCACAGTCCTCCAGGAAGTAATTGGGGAAGTTAAACATTTATACATTTAAATCAATTAATTCCAATAAGAAGTGCATACACTGAAAAGGTTGACCCCATTTACTTCCTACCATGTGTGCCCATAACACAGGGCACAAAGGGAAAGGGTTGTTTGATGGCAAAATTTGTTTTTCTCTGTGGCCATTTTTTTTAAAGTGGCTAAAACATGTTTTTGTGGATGGCCCTGGTCCTGGCTGCGTCTGTAAACTCAAAGGGTCCGAATCCACTGCAGGTAATACACTGACTATGTACAATTACCTCACACAAACCTGTGTCAAATAATCCAAACTATCACTTTAATATCAGGCTGAGCCGCTCACCACTCACATGAAGGCCTTTGAATGATCATCTCTTGGCTTTTCTATATATCAGACCTAATGGTTTCTAACAGCATTTTAATGAATGTGTGGGTTGACCAGGAAATGTTCTTCTCGGTTTACAGCTGTTTCTCTTGTACTGGATGTGAAGAGAAAAAAGCTGCAGTGTAACGAGTCAGTTAAACTGTGCATTGCCTCTCTGTCAAAGGATTTTCTATTTATACCATATTTATTTCTATATGTTTGAGTTTTCCAAAGATGGCAGCGCCTCTAACAGAGCAGCAGAAAACAAGAGGATATACTGTGTGAAAGACAGGGCACTGATACACAACCTAGGTGCCTTGAAGAATCTGAGCGGTTTGTTAAGTGCATCACTTCTTGTGCAGTAGGCTGCACAACGGATCCAGTTAGACTCTGCTTCTCTCGAATAACAGAAGACGGGTCTTGTACCAGAGGTCAACGACCCTCTTCCTCTTCTTCAACTAAACAAACACTTTCCAACTCTCACTCCAACCAGGAATACGTTTATCTTTAAAGAGCTCCACCTTGAGAGATAAGCAGCAGAACTCAACAGACACACTCATTCATTCTGTGAATGTCAGACGGTATATCAGATGCACTGGATGAAATGTTGTCTACGTTTTGTACCAGATTTCAGGGACAGGAAGCTTTGTGACAGAAATGTCTTCCTCCTTTTTTTTCTTCTTCTTTTTTTGACAGAATCTGTTGCCTCTTCCTCTGAGTTTATATTCTCTCCTAAGATGGAGATAATAATGAAATAAAAGGAATTTTAGCATGAAACTGAAATAAAATAAATTCATGATTTCTAATTAGTTCTTGAATATTCCTTTGTATTTTTCTACAATTATTACCTGCTGATTTGGGGACCACTTCTGTTCATTTTGTGTGTTTCTTATTCTCATTTATTTTCTTCATATTCTGTAATTTATTAGTTAGGTGTGTTTTCACCCACACTTGGAGTTGAGGGGAGGTCTGTGGCTTCTTCACCTCTCCTCTCACATCGGTTTTATTTCCATTGTTTGGTTTTATTCTGTTGTATATTGTGAGCAAATGAAAAAAAACTATTTTTCACCTGATCATTCAGTAACAAGATCTTTTTGTCACCCAAAATGCAAATGCTTTCCTCTTGAAGTTATTATTTTAAGTTTAAATTCATCTGAGGGTGTAAGAAGTTTGAAACTGGGGGCCGTCAGGGTGATCACAACAAGGTCACATAGTCCTTCCACGTTCCATTACACCTGGACCTGCAGTGTGTCAGATACTGATTCCTAGCTTGAAGGCAGTGTCATTAAATATTATAAGGTACTGAGCTGAGTGGGAGGTTCTCACACCAGCCATGAACTACGTTATAAACCTTTATCACAGCTTGATAACATTATCGGAAGTGGCAGGAGTGTCCGTTCACACCCATCATCCTCTTTGGGGTTATTGGAGACCAAAGCCGATCCAAACATGCATTAGTGGTTACTGAACTGAAATCAGAATAAACATCAATTTAAAATCTTATAGTGGTGAGAATAACACTTATTACTGATCCAAAATAACAGGCGGCCTAGTCTCCTGTCAGATCCCGCTTTGTGCTTTTGTAATTGTGGGTCACTCAGTGCAGACGAGGCTGCAGTTCAGGTGCCAGACTGGAGCTTTAGCTTCTGTTTAATCCACTGCTGGAGTAAGTTGTAAGTCTCACTCACTTCACAGCAACAGCGCTGTTGTGCTTTTCCACTGGACTGTCAGCTGCAGAGCTGTAATCACCTTACACGAGGTATTAGACAGTGTCTGCTGTGTTCTGGATGATTCATACTGACACAGTGGTTTTAATACTGTTAGAGAAGAGGAAGGGGGTGTGGGGGATGTTCTACGCATTTAGAGATGAAAAGAAAATTTTATAATTTAAGATTCTTTTATATTTGGGGCAACCCAATAGCCGAGTGGTTAGGGCACATACCATACAGGCAATTTGAGCCCTGAGCAGCAGGTCCCTGTATCGGCTCCTTTTGCTCCTTGGTTAAAAACCTGTTCACATTTCACATCACTTATGGACCACAGATCTCTGTTCTAATCATGTTGGCCTCCTTGTCTCTCTCCTTTCTGTCTTTCAGCCAGAAACTTCAATGTGCAGAAGTCAGAGGCCATGCTGCGAAAGGTAATAATGGTGGATTATCTGTTTTGCAGGATATAGTATAAAATGAAAGGCAGTACAAATTATGAACTGAATTGAAAGCGGAGGTAAAACCATAATGCCTCCTCTTTCAGTGACCAGTCTATACTGTGTGTGTGAGAGCGCAGTTACCTCCAGCACAGACTGTTCAGTCCATCAGCTCAGGAGTGGCTGCACATTAGAGAGGAGCAGTGTGATAACGTTTCGCTGTGGGGAAACTGAGTCATCACAGCAGCCTGAGGAGATAAGATAGAGGTAAAAGGGATTAAATGACTGCTTAAGATGACACAATAGGATTTACAGCCACCTAACTTAAAGCTGCATGAACTGATTTTTGTCCACTGGAGGGGGTGGACGAACACCACAACAAACTGACGGACACAAAGCCCGAACATACCGTCGACTTATCAACTTGTTTTGGTTAACCAGCTCGCTGCCACACAGCAATGGTCACATTCATTTAAACATGAGTAATGTTTTTACGCCCACCTCATGAAACGTCCAATATTCATTGTCCTTATGGCTCTGATTGGATCTCCACCAACTCCTGAGAAAGATATATGGATCTTTAAGGTGGTGAATAAAATATTCACAGTTCCTCCTCATTACCTGCCCATTTGATGAGCCTCTCTCCTGCAGGCTTTAATTTTTGTCCATCATTGTATGATGTTTTCAAACAGTCTTATATGCTGGTTGTGAGCAAGTTTCTATATGTCAGAAAAGCAAAAGCATTTTTGAGTACAAGGATAAGAACAAGCCGCTCCATTGATCCACATTGAAATTCAAAGATGTTGCTATGAATTGAATTTCAATTCATTTCTGTAGGTTCACAGAAAAAGTATTAAAACAGGGTCGTTGACATCATTCGGACCGACCAACAACAGGGAATGTGCCATAAAATCAAACAGTCAACAAATAGATGAGGCTAAAAAAGCTCAGTAGTGCTGTGGCGTTAGATGAGCGCTTGCTGTGAATTTGCCTTTCACATACTGTACATGTATACATGGACTCAGTGTTAATATAAACATATTGATTCATAACTTTCAGGTGACGTTAACAATGGCTGCATATAAAAAATAAATAACTATAATAATAAAAACGATAAAAAAAATGTATCTAGATATTTACTTTCAAAGATTGAAATATTCTAATAGATTCAAGAAAACAGAACAGTTACACGGTTCAGTATATTCATCATAGTTGTTACATTTTCTGTAGATGTATTGCACCAAAGCTTAAAAAGGTATATTATTTTTTTTGATATATAATATAATCTATTTAGAATAAAAAATACAAACCTATAACTCCATAAATAGCCACACTGCCTATTTTAATCTATCAATAAGCCACACTATGTGGTGAATGCTAACATTAGCGCTGGAAAGTAGTGACATATTAACACTAACACTGCTGCTTTTCTAAATTGCCATATATTAGGCTACTTGTTAGAAAAAGCCTAAAAGTATGGTGGCACTGAGAGCTCAACTTAAGAAACTTAAGGAAACATATGCAAAAATTCTAAATGCTACACATGTGGCGGTCACATTGGTGAAGACGGTTTCTTCATTTGCTTGTGTTTTGTGTGTTTGCATGCATTTGCAGTGTGTTGAGCCCTCAGGGCCACCGCTTTTTATTCAGTTACCTGAGCCGCCTTTCAGCAATTTGGAATAGAGACAAAAACACAGGACAGTGTTTACAGTGACTGTAACTTACTTGTTTGGTTTATTTTCTGTCAGTTCTTAAATCTATTAATCAGGGTAAAAACAAACCTGTGAATTTATTTATCGAAATGGCCTGTGAGCCAGTCTGAAACATTTTTTTCCCTTTTGGTGCGTTTGTGATCGTGGGCATGTGTTCTCATGTATGTGTGTACCGTTGTGTGTACACAGCGGTACACAACTGATCCCCTTCCTGCTGACAGAGCAGGTTTTACATCATCTTCCTCCTGTCTAAAACCTCCTAAGCCACTTAATTCACTACCTTGTGCTTTGGTGGATCTGCTGCTGTACAAGCGTCATCATACTTCTGTGTTCACCACAAATTCATGAATCCTTTCATGAATAGTTTTGCTGAATTTGACATGCACTCATCTTCTCTTGCAGCATTTGGAGTTCAGGAAACAGATGAAAGTAGACACAATCATCACTGAGTGGCGTCCACCAGAGGTAAAAGAAATATATAAACAGTCACTTAGTATAGGTTCAGTCTACTTAAGACTAATTGTAAGGAATATTTTACTCAAATAAATCTATCATCTTGACAAATCCCAGTGGGTGGCTGATTAACCAGTTGTTTGACATTAAAGTTGGCTGCTGTTTGCAGGTGATAGAGAAGTATCTGTCAGGAGGGATGTGTGGCTTCGACCGTGAGGGCAGCCCCATCTGGTACGACGTGATCGGACCGGTGGACCCCAAAGGCCTCTTCCTGTCGGCCTCCAAACAAGACTTCATCAAGTCCAAGATCAGAGACTGTGAGATGCTCCAGAAGGAATGTAACCTCCAATCACAGAGGGTAAGAGTGGAGAGCACACAGAGGGTGAGGACAGAGATCCAGCAGCTCAAACCCTCCCAGAAAGTTTATTACATTTTGAATTCATTTAAATTTTAAAGTATTTTTCAGTATAAAACCATAACCAGGAAATAGTATCACACAGAGTAATCCCTCTCTTTGGCTCACAAACGTGCAATTTGTTTCTTTGTTCAGGCACGCTAGCGGCTAATGGATAGCTAGCTGTCTCTTGATCGGTCCATCCTCTTTTTAAGCTTACTGATTAATAACTTGATTGATCCCCTGACTTTTTCTTTAGTGCCGTCATCCTGTCAGTAATGTTGTGTCTGTTTGATACTTTGGTTTATGAAGAACTTCCTGAACAACTAATGAAATTCCCATCAGCCTCAGCTGCACTGTGTGTTTAGTGCTAATTAGCAAACATTAGCATGCATCCCTCCGTTTTCCCTAATGAAGTCAAATGAGACCTTAAAAGGTTTTTTGTTTTGTTTTTTTATTTTGTCTGGGAGAAAAATTGCCTCAAATATATTGCCTAAATTTAAATGTAACTATTCTAAACTTAGCATTAACACATCAGTATCTGTAATGCTTTTGCAAAGAGGTGCAAAAACACTTGTCACACCTGTTCAGGTCTTTTAGTATGACTTCTCATTTTCAAATTTGTGATTATGTTAAATTGCTATTTATTTGTCAAGTTTATTTTTCTATATGAAATTACATATAGCTGATTATCCCTTGTGTCTTCTTTTAGTGATGTTGTATTGATCCTGTCTTCTTGTTTACATTGTTTTTGTTTTAAATCACGTTTTCTTCTGTCAGATGGATGTGATGAATTCATCACTTGGTTACATTACATTTATTTAGCAAACACTTTCATACAAAGGGAATGGATTCGGGGGGAACCAAACTCGACCACCTGCACTAAAGCTGCTGGTATTTTTTTTTATCTTACAGGTTATTTTATAGTTTGACAGATTAAAATTCCCTGTCTTCCTCTCACTTTGTTCTCATCTAGCTGGGGAGGAATGTGGAGTCAATCACTATGATCTACGATGTTGAAGGTCTGGGTCTGAAACACTTATGGAAGCCTGCTATAGAAACATATGGAGAGGTATAGTGACACACACACACACATAAACACACAGTGTCGACACACACCTCACAAAACTAAGACGTGAAGCAGACTAATGAGTTGGTCTGCATCTTAAAATCTGTTCCTGTGCGTCACCAGATCCTCCAGATGTTTGAAGACAACTACCCAGAGGGTTTGAAGAGACTCTTTGTTATTAAGGGTACATTTTTCCTTCCATCCCGTCCTGCTTTTTCAAAGACAGAGTTTCGACTGTTGCTGGTTAACATTTGGGCAACACCTTTACTTATTTTTTTCTCCTGTAGCCCCCAAACTCTTTCCTGTGGCTTACAACCTCGTCAAGCACTTCCTGAGCGAGAACACAAGACAAAAGATCTACATTCTTGGGGGTGAGACACGCTTTCGTGTCATCGCGTCTTATTTTAGAGAACATTTCCTCCAAATACCCGGTTCGGATGAATATGAATGTGTGCTGTTTGCTCCTGTTTTGACAGCTAACTGGCAGGAGGTTTTACTGAAGTACATCGATGCAGAGGAGCTGCCGGTGATATACGGGGGCAAACTGACGGATCCTGATGGAGATCCTCGCTGTCGGACCAAGGTGAGTCAGTGATTCAGCGTCCTGCGCGCCTATGGGTGCTGTTTGTTTGGTGCAAAAGAGGGCTGACAGTTTGGAGGAGACCAGTATCCATGAGGAAACAGTTTGTTTATGAAGTAAGATATTTAATACAGTCATGTTAAATTAATAATAATCGACCACTGAGTGTTGATTATGTCAAATCTTGTTCGATATCTTGTTGAATTCTGTTTTTCAAAAAGTTTTCAAAGTGTCCTTGTGAAGCCTTGCACCAGTGGTTTTATTATCTTTAGCTGTTACATCACTTTTCAGCATGTGAGAAATGACTGTAGGTACACAAGAGAATAAATATTTGACGTCCTTAATCATAGACACTGAAATCCTGTTTGTGTCTGATTAACTGTAAAATCTGACCTGAAGCTGATCCAGATTTCAGCTTTTTAACTCTGTCCACATGACATTACATTATTTACTATATTTAGCTTTATGGAGTCGACAGAGCTCCACCTGGATGGAGACTTCTCAGGTGCAGTAAGATGTATGCTCCCTAAGTGATATTTAGTCCTAAAATTATTTAAAGGAAAAGCACCAAAGTAATAATTTAAGTATATTCAAACGTATATTTACCCAATCCATCTGTTTATTCCTTTGAATGACATTGCTCAAATTTTTGTAATTATCTAATTGTACATATTATATTATATCTATATATCTATATATATTATAATGAATTTTTTTTCTTGTACTGTCCACTTTGCTGCTGTGACACTGCAAAATGTGTAGGACTAATAAAGGACTATCTTATCTTATCTTATCTTATCTTATCTTATCTTATCTTATCTTATCTTATCTTATCTTATCTTATCTTATCTAGAGTAATGATTGCTCTACAGATTGTAGATTAGCTGTTTTGAATGATATGAGGCAACAACAAGTGTTTCATGTTAACAGTCCTGCACTGGACACAAGTCTGGTCTGAACCAAAACTGATCAGCCCTCCTATAGAGTTTTAAAAAAAAAAAAGAAAAAGTAATCAGACCTATAACTCAGAGCTGAAATAGTCGACTGTCCACTTGCTTTGCAGTAGTTTCTTATATGTTGACTCCTGCCCTGTAGTTTTCCTTCACTGGCTCGTATCCTGTGTTCAGTTTGGCAGCTTGCAGCTTTGCTTTACAGAGAGAGGCGCTGGCTTATACGCACACTGTGCATTTCAAATGTTGTGGGTTCACATTTGACTTGCAAACTATGTTTTATGTGAGTTTCCATTCCACCAGTTTTTCCTGTCACATCCATCCTGACTGCAAACAGTGGGCTGTTTTCTATAACACTGGACCATAAAATGTTGCCGACTTGAGGGACTAGATGTGTGAGAGGATCCTGTTACACGTGAATGAGCCAGTTTGATCACAGTGGGTCATTGACAATGGAAGGACTATTCTGGATAGGCTGTCTGTGGCAAAACAAATCAATACAGCTGTACACAGCTTTTTTCTGCTGTACATTTACCATATAACAAGGAAACGATGCAAAAAGGATGTCTTTTTTTTGGGGGGGGTTGCACTGTGAATGATAAACAGGTGATGAAAGAGGATATCTTCCTGTTTTTGCAGACAATCCACATTAACATACAGTAACTGCAACTCTGCCTCGCTGCATAGAGAGAACAAAGGGCCTCGGCACAAGAGATGCTGTCATAGTTTTGAGCATCTAGAGCAGAAAACAGCAGCTTGAGTAGTTCTGCGCTAATAGATAATACTCTAGATGAGTAAACTGACGTGTGTACTTCACTGTTTCTGTAGATAAATAATTGGGCCAAGGACTGATGAGCAACAGAAGGGGAGAAATTCATTTTCGGCCACATTCAGGATTCAAGGAAACTGTGATGCACAGCCTCAAAGTGTTTTCTTTTTTCTACCATTTTTTTATTTATTAATAAACTCTTTTTTTTTAGTTAGCTAGCTGTGTGTCCTTGACATTCTACTGTATTGTTTTGGTTAGGTTGTAGGAACTTTTCACTTTCTTGCCGAGAGTTGAAGGAGGAGATTGATACAACTCTCTGCAGGAAATATGAAGCTAAAACCAGGAGACAACTTCACTTAGTTACTGCACTTAGACAAGAAATAGTCCAGCACATAAATTTTTGTAAAACGTCAATGATTAATTTTTACACTTGTTTTTTTGTACGGATTAAACAAACAGGACATAAAGTGTTGATTATTGATCTTCAAAGGAGCTGGTGGGCATTTTTTGTTACCATACGACAGAGCCAGGCTAGCTGTTACCCCCTGTTTCCAGTCTTAGTGCTAAGCTAAGCTAGCCTGCTGCTTGTTGTCAATCTTCCTTGCTATCTCTCCACCAGAAGAAGAATTAAACATCATTTACGGGCCTGAGAGAAACGATTTATTTGCAAATCACAGGAAACATTTTTTTGGAGTTGTTAATGTCTGTCCGATTTAAGTTGCAGGGATCTGTGCAGCAGGAAAGAACTTTTGAGCCTTATGTATCTTGTATATGAGGTCTTTCCTCACACTTTTACTTAATAATTTATGTCAAGAATCAGAAATCAGGAGATGCCTGATGAAGTGTTGCTCTCTAATGGAATATATAGTTTGATAATGTGTGTTTTTTTCTTTTAGTAATGCCTTTCTGTCTGTATCTTTTCCTTCTGTCGGTGGAAGTTTCCAAATAACGACTGATAAGTTTGAAAGGACGTTTTTGTAATATTTTTAGAGAAGTGGTTTCAGAAGAGTTTGACTTCCCTCATTATAATGCTCCCCTCCCAGAAACAAAACTTGCTGAGGCTTCCAAAACAGTACTGAACTTTCTGTTGAACTATTTAAAGTTTTCAAAAGGGACACAAGATGAGAGTTGTGTTAGTATAAACTCTGTCTGATAGGTTTTTATTCTATGTGAATAAACAGTGGAAAAGAGCCCTTGCTGTTTTTTGTTTTAATGTTTAATAAGACAGTTTTGTGAAAACTTACAAATGTTCATAGATCTATAATGGCACAGAATCACAGTAAGTGAAACTTTTGTCTTTCCTCCCTTGTTTCCTCTCCCTTCAGCCACTCACACATTTCATTTATCAGGTGTCTGACACCTGTATTTTGACTCTTTTTTTTGTGTCTCTGTTGCAGATAAATCACGTCGGCCCAGTTCCCTCCTCCTACTATGTGCGGGACCACGTTATGGTGGACTACGAGCAGTGCTTGACCGTCAGTCGAGGATCCTCCCAACAGCTGGACTACGAGATCTTGTTCCCGGGCTGCGTCCTCAGGTCAGTGGTAGCAATGGTGTTAAAAAGTTATTTAAGTCATGCTGGTGCTAAAACAGCTCTTTTATTAACTGATTAGTTGATTGGCCAAAAAGCAACTTCATCATAATGTTATAAAATATTTATATCATGGGTGTTTTATAAAGGTTATTAAACTGAAATCTCAGGCGACAAGATACATATATATATATATAATATATATATATATATTATAAATCAAATCCACAAAAAGACTTTAGACCATTGTTTCCTGTCCTGTCAGGTGGCAGTTTGCCAGTGAGGGGGCAGACATCGGCTTTGGGGTGTTTGTGAAGACTAAAAAGGGTGAATGGAAGAAGGCGGCTCAGATGCAGGAAGTTGTGCCCAGCCAGCGCTACAACGCCCACTTAGTGCCTGAAGACGGATCACTGACCTGCGAACGCCCCGGAGTCTGTGAGTCTGCTGCTCAATCGGCTTGAGTGAGGAGAAATGTTAACGATCGACGGTGTAAATAATCCATTCTGTTTGTCCTCCATAGATGTGCTCAGATTTGACAACACATACAGCTTCTTTCAGGCCAAGAGAATCAGCTTTACTGTTGAGGTGCTGCTCCCAGACCGCTTACAGCCCCCACAGACCAACGGAGGGTCCAGCAACCACATGCAAGCTGAGGGCAACAGCCAGTCATGAGCTTCCATGTTGTCACAGTAATGTTTAGCTGCGAGTAAGCACAGCCTGAGATACTTGATTTGACCGAGAAGCGCAACATGCTGCCAATACATACAAAAAAATAGTATATCTAAATGTTTAATGACCTAATTTATGTGGTGTCCATTTAGAAACATCTCCTCACAGAATCACCACTGAAACACATCTGTGAAACACACTGATATCCAAAACATAGATTCATGTTTTACCTACCTTTGCCAGGAGACACAAGAAATGAGAGACACTGGACACAGCTGGTCAGCTGGTAATAATCCTCCTACAGAGCAAAGGGATGACAAGCAGGTTAGCCGACAGTACATGAGCAAACTAAATGCTGTCAGGGTTCGTTATTAGTGAATGGATCCATGTTGTTTGGAGGCTTATTAACAAGTGAGCTGATTAACTTCCCTGCTAAATTCAAGTAGTGTTATTCTCCAGGTAGACTGTCATTGAAAAAGGCCACCAGCTGAATCATATTGGTATCACCAAAAATAAATATGGAGTGAAGTGTAAGACAAGCCACACCTACAGTATAACATGCAGCACAAGAATTAAGGAGTTTTAGTTTTAGATGTACAAAGGACAAAACATTTGAACATTTCCTCTGGTTTTTTTTTCTGTGTATTTGATGTTGGATCTTTCATGACAACAGAAGAGCAGTACAATTTATTTAGATGGTAACAGAATCCTAAGAAAACACACAGTATCTGCAATGAAAGGTCCCTGGGCAAATACTGCGAGTAAAGGAATTAGTGAAGATGTTTGACTTTTACAGCCAATAAGGTTTTGTCTTGTTATGAACTTGTGTTGCCTGTGACATCATTGCCATTTATATGTCAACATCTACTATACTAATGTTTCTCCCTTCATGTTGTAGCAGAATTATTGACAATAGATTGCCACACTGAACATCAAGTCATAAAGGAATCGTATGTAACGAGGTCACTGGCTCATTGGTTGTTCCTCTGATGAGCACATGAAGGCAAATATTTATTTTTCTTAATTTATTTCCAGAAAATTGATTAAAACAATATACAAACTATTTGAATATTAAAGCTTATGTGAGATTTTTATCAAGTTATCACTGATTGTTTAACTGATTGTTTAAAAAATATGCAGTATTCCTACATTTTATTCATGTCAAGTAATTTACAGTGGATGTGAATGAGAATATTGTATGTTACTCTCACTAGACAGTAACTGAATGTAAATGGATGAATGTTTCTCATTCATATATAGATTGTAATTGTACTGAGAGCCCCCCCCCCCCAAACAACCTGTCAAAATAGAAATCAAAAAGATCAATGATATAATAAAATAATTGCATTTAAAGTGAAGTGAAGTGAAGTGAAGTGGCAGATCTTCAGGTTCTAAACTTTGGCCAATACACTGGAAGAGGCAAGTCGTACTCACACTGTGTGGACTGTATGAAAACTGTGTTGATACTGAACTTTTCTCTTATGAAGTTTTGCAACAACTGTAGAAAATAAAATCAATATTAGACAAACTTTAAAATGGCAGTTGAATGTGTTTTCCCCTCAAATTCGGCTTTGATCACTGTCAGAGTTGCTCTCACCCTGACAAACCACCAGAATCTGCTCCCCTGGTGGTTTGTAACTGATTATTTTCCTAATGCCAGAAAGTTCTTCCAGGCGGCACAGACAGTGATAGTGTGAATGAGGCAGACTGGGGCTTTTGGTGTTGGGGGGGGGGGCAGCATGTGCTCAGCCATGGCTCCAATCTCAGTGCAGGAGTCGCTGTTTTATTCTCTCCCGCTGCTAATATCAAGATTTTAAGTAGTACAGAAGTCGTGAAGGGCAGAGTCCTCAGCTGCACATCTGTCTCAGCTGGTAGCAGAGGCTGATTTAGTGGATTAGCTTGTTTTATCTTCCACTGAAAGTTTTTAATCTTTTTGGCATTTCAATGTTAAGTTATTACTTGATTAAAAAAAAAATTTAAATCATTTTGGGCTCACCGGAGGTCTAGAAAAGAAAAGAGTCAGTGGTGTTGGCTCAGAGTCGGCAGCAGATCTACATGTTTTATTGTCGCGTGACTGACGAGCTTCACAGTGAACGTTGTGCAATGTCCTGGTCAAAGAAGGTTTTTGTGAAATATTATTATAAAACATCTGCTCCTGTCTGAGCTGCATTTGTTCTTCCTGTCAAAGCTTTTTTAGTCCAAATGTAAAGTGTTGTTTTTATCTTGTGTGTTCGCTCCAGGAAGTTTTACAACAACACAAGCAAGTTGAGATCTGAATAAACAAGCTGATAAAAGTAGTTTCAGGAAAGTTTCATTGTGTCTAAAACAACAAACATTTTAATAGTGTCAGGCCGAGACTCAAAGCAGGACTCAGATGCAGAGATATTAGAAAACCAAAGGCTTTTATTGAATTCACTGGAGACCTCAGACAGAGCGACAAACCAATGGCTATGAAAAAACTAGACACTAGACTCTGAATCTTAGGAACAAAAAACACTCCAGGAGGAGGAAAAAGGTACTAATCAAAAGAAACAAACCGATAAACACAAAACGCTCCCTACGGAGGAAAAACCTAACTATATAAAAATAAACCAAAAAATAATCTACTCACGCTACTAATCGGAGGATCTAGAATAATAAATAACTGGGCTATATGAAATGAAAATCACTCTTAAACGAGGAAAAACAAAGATCTATGAAAACATGCTAAGGCAAGAATTACAAACAAAAAAAAAAAAAATCACTCTTAACGAGGAAAAACAAAGGGCTATGAACTTTAACTGGGGGAAAATTTACAAACAAAAAAAATCACTCTTCTCGAGGTACATAAATCTTACTTTGGCGACTTCTATGGCTGTGGACATGGACAAAAGGCTCGGGTGCAGGACAAGAAGGAAGACACTCTGGCACAACACAAGGGGAACACAGACTATTTAAACACATGGAGGGAAATAGGGGACAGGTGGAAACACTTAGGGCAATCAGACTGACACATGAGGAAGGGCAAGTGACCTGAAACGAGAGGAGAATTACTTTTCAAAATAAAACAGGAAATGACAGGACAAAACAAACCCAGGACAAGACAACTTCACCACGGTGTGACAAATAGTTTGAATCTGAATGTGTCCAACAATATTTCCTCTTTCTCTGCTCAACAACTCTGTCTTTGACAAACTATTTTCATTGTCATGTTTATAAATTCAAACCATGTTTAAAATAAACAGCTGATGAAAATGATGTTTTTGAGAATCAAGACGAAAATATTAAACTCTACTTGACGTGGTTACAGCTCCATTTGCTGGTGACACAACAACATGGCAGCACTTCATCCTGGTGTGAATGATTAACTAATGACAGAGATGAAAGAAAGTGAAAGTAGATTTTGATATTGTCGATCAGAGCTGAGACACCATTACAGGGCGTCAGATCTCTGCTGGAAAACACACGTTTGGATTATTTTCAGGTGCAGAGACAGTGACTTGGTGAGTCTTGCTGTTGAAAGACAATTTACATACCAAGACAAATGGCTGAGAAAAGTTCTGTGCTTGAAAGCTTCTTGAGTTGCCACGTGTGTTCAGAGACTTTCAGAGATCCTGTAACTCTGAGCTGCAACCACAGATTCTGTTCAAGCTGCCTGAAGCTGCCTCCCAGCTGGAGGGGAAGCTCGGCCTGATTGTTGGAGGAGGAAACATGGGGCAGAGGAGATGGTCCTCCTCATCCAGGATCTCCACTTCACCCTGGACGTCTCTTTGCTGGATTCTCTCTGCATCCAGGACATATGGAGACACAGAGGAGCCACCTCAGCTGCATTCAGGACCCACCAGGCGCAGCTGTACACACAGACTGGTAGACTGACAAAGGGCGGCGTCAGCCTTCCAGGTTCCACCTTCACCAGTTCATCCCAGGTACATGTGTGTGTATCTCATAGCTTGTGATTAAGTATATTGTATATTATCATTTCATGCAAACATAGAATTCATTTTTGCTCCAAAACCTTTTTCCTCAAGCAAGTGCCAAGTACTTCCAAGCTCCTGGCAAAACCTGCCAGACAGAGCAGGAGGAATAGCGATTTGTCTTCCCTCCCAGATACAGGAGAGGCAGCATAGGTGACTGTTCAAGGCAGCGACGGGGAAGAACACTTCCTGCCCTGGGAAGGAGAGTCTCTAGAGTTGAGATTCACTTCATATATCACAGTTTCCTCTAATTAATATCAGATCTATATTAACACACACTGCTCTCTGATTATCTTTCAGCTGTCTTCTTGGACTAAACTCGGGCCCTGCAAACTGGGCCAGTGTTAGCCGCCTGGTGGAGGCCGTTTGCAACTGGCTCTGCCGTCTTCACCCGGTGGCCACGTGGTCCAGAGGGGCCGTGAGGACTCGGTGGTCATTCATTCTTATTCTTCAGATTGAGGACTCAGTGGTAAGAGTTTGTAATAAAGTTATGTTGGTGTGTTGTAATCGGTACTTTGATTTATCTTTTAATGAAAGCTGAAAACAGTCTGTGTGTCCAGGTGCTGGCCAGACTCTCTCTTGAGCAGTGGGTCTGTCCTTGGCACAGGTGGGACAATGACAGACTCCTCCTCCTCTTCCTCCAAACGATGAACAGCCTTGCCCCTCATCCAGTGATGCTGGTCCTCCCCTCGCTTTTTTTTATCTTCATTTATAACTTTTGATTTATATGTTTATTATTAGTGCCACGGGTGCTCAGCTCCGAGGCACTCCTCTACAGCTAGAATAGCTGAGAGGAGTTCCTCGGGGCGGAGCAAGTTACCAAGCTACTGCTTCCTTCGTTGCTTTTTTTTTTGTTTTGTTAAAAGAGTGAATGAAGTTGTGACGGTCTCCGCTGAGACAGAGGAGAGGAGAAGCTACTAGCCCTCTCTCGCTGTCACTTTTAGTCGCGTTGCTCTCCTCCCCAGTAATGTTAAATTTAGCACAGAAAGAAACATAATAGTGGTAATTTAAATAGCGGTTCATGGGATTTATTAACCCTCAGGGGTCCCTCTGTCCTTTTTTGGACATTTTCTTCACTTTTCTTTTTTGATTTGCTGATCATTTTGGCTGTGTTACAGCTGAAGGTATGGATTTCTGCAAGAAAGTGTCT
>NW_019525077.1:1362054-1394052 GCF_002814215.2 Seriola lalandi dorsalis
TCCTCACGTCCAAAAAAGGACACACAAAGAAAATGCTATAAAATCATCATATATCAATATTTTTTTCTGCTTTTTTTTGCATACATCTCTTAAACCACTTCAGTTCTGCTCAAACCTACCAAATGTTTATTAGTTTTCAGGATTTTAACCCTTTAAATGCCAGTTTGAAGACATGTTGCCTCTTGTTTTATTAAAAAAAACAACACAGAATATGAGCTATTTCCCACATAATACATGATGGAGGGATGTGACATTGTTTTATATCAGAGTCTTTTATATCAGACATTTCTCAAAACCAGAATATGATCAGGGTGACTTTTGAACACTGGAAATAAATCATGTACTCATCCCGGCAGTAGCCCCCGTTTATAGTTTATTACTATTATTTACCTGATGTCTCATGATGATCTCAGATCTCAGTGTTCCCTCTGTTTTAGCTCTGTGTTTGGTCTGTCATTGGTACAGGTGGGACAAGGACAGTCCTTTAACCTCTTCTGTTCATCCACCTCCTCTGCCTGGACTCCCTGTACCCAGGAACAGAGCCTACAGGAAGAGGAAGGCGTCCCGAAGCTGCTGTGGCAGAGCGGGGGCCGCTGCCTGGAGGAAAAACCCCTCCGGCTGCCGACATCATACATCTGCAGCAAGTGTGGACAACCCAGAAGGACTGACACTGACGACACTCACATTGCAGGGGTGTCACACTGTGTGACTGTTGGTGGAAAGACTGTGGAGGAGTGGAGGGAAGAGATGAAGAAAAGACAGGACAATGCTTTCTATCTTCATTTATAACTTTTAATTGACATTTATTATATTTGATTTGTTGCATTTGGAGTGGTGTTTGTGTCACCTGATGTCTCATGATGATGTCAGTCCAGTGTTCCCTCTCTTTTACTTCTGTGTTTGGTCTCCACCAGCTCCTGAGGGAAATCTGTCTCTTTTGCTGCTAATGCTCCGCTATGTTCAGCAGCTGCTCTCTGACTATATCTGTCTGCAGTTTGCTGCTGAGGAGGTAGTGGACAGTATATATTCTATTAAATTGTGTTGTACTCTATTATTGTTAAAAAATCTCAAGCTGACATGTCAGACTGGGTGGGTGGGTGGGCCAAGGGAGGAGAAAGCATAGGGGAGTTTAAAAAAGCACTGGGTGTGTACACCTGAGATCCCTTTGTTAGAGACCATGCTGCCACATCAGTAGGTCGCTGGAAACCAATGTCCTTTGTTTGATCTTATTTAATTTTTATTTCTTTCAAATTATGTTTACCTTCAATGAATCTTAATTTATGAGTTTATTTGACCTGAAAATTGTTGTAATTTAGAACAAGAAGTAGTGAAGTTGTATCCTGCATTTAATTATGTTCTTTGTTAACAGGATAAGCAATACCCTGGTTAATGTTTGAGATTCCTTTTTTTCCTTTGTATGCATTAAGAATGTAAGATGTTATAGTTACCGTTTCTTTATTATCTTTGTGGTATGTGTGGCAAGTTATTTACTTTTGTTTGTTGTACTGAAGAATCCATCCATCCATGCATCCTACCATCAGTTCCTTGCTGAATTTCCTGAACAAAATAAATGGTTAAATGTCTCGTGGTCCATGTCTTTAATGTGCACACCAGTCACCCTTGGTGACCTGAACGGTTTGATGACGATGAAAATGATGTGAATCATTGTGTGGCCTTCACAGTCACCAGTTCTCAACCCAATTTAACAACCACTGAAGCTGTTTTGGCTCAACACCTTACTACTACACTTTATCTTGGTTTTTTCTTTAATTTGTCAACTGTTTGGTTTATCATACATCACAGATGTTTTACTTGTCTACATTTATTAGGTTGCCACGTTATTTACAGACCCGGCACTGTTCCTCAGTCATTTTGGTTGGGTTAAGCTGTGCAACAACCCCTAAACCTTTTATGTTCCAATCATACATCGCACCGACCCCTTCACCTCTCCCCACCACATTTTATAAGTGAGAATGAACGGTAACCTGCACACAGCAAATGTGTGTGTGTGTGTGTGTGTGTGTGTGTGTGTGTGTGTGTGTGTGTGTGTGTGTGTGTGTGTGTGTGTGTGTGTGAGAATGAGCGACAGGCGCGCTTTATACATATATAGCTGCATAATAATGTTAACCCCTAGTAACAGATTAAGTAACCTTACTCAAATTAATAAATCAATAAACAGCTACATACAGGTATCATAATATTTTGTAAATAGTTTTTTGACAGTTATAATGCCTTACTATACTATGACATTTTTATGACGTTTTTGACGTTTTTATGCCTTATGACGCTATGACATTTTTTGACGCTTTTATTAACCACACCACCGGTGGTTTGGTGGGGCAATGGTTAAAGCTGTTGTCTCTCAGTCAGAAGGTCCTGGATGAGGATCCTGGTCCTGGAGCCTTTCTGTATGGACATTGCATGTTCTACCTGTCAACTCTGTATCTTACTACACTATAAAGATTTTATGCCTTGCCTTACTATAATATAGCAATAATAACATTTTTCTGACATTTTTAATGCCTTACTTTACTGTTTTTATGATGTTTCATGCACCAACTCAATGTCCTTCCCTCAGGCTTACTATAATATGGCGTCTTTAGGAAATTTGTAATGGCTTACTACATTATGACGTTTTTTGAAGTTTTTATGCCTTAGCATTACTATGGCGTTATTTGACGCTTTTATATTTCAGTCCACAAGTGGTTTAGTAGACCAATGGTTAGAGCTGTTGCCTCTTGTCACACCGTGGTGAGGTTGTCTTGTCTTGGGTTTGTTTTGTCCTGTCATTTCCTGTTTTATTTTGAAAAGTAATTCTCCTCTCGTTTCAGGCCACTTGCCCTTCCTCATGTGTCTCAGTCTGATTGCCCTAAGTGTTTCCACCTGTCCCCTATTTCCCTCCATGTGTTTAAATAGTCTGTGTTCCCCTTGTCTTGTGCCAGAGTGTCTTCGTCCTTGTCCTGCACCAGAGCCTTGGTCCATGTCCACAGCCATAGTAATCGCCATAGTAAGCCGTATGTTCCTCGTGACGAGTGATTTTTTGTTTGTAAGTTTTTCCTTAGCTAAATTTCATAGCCCTTCGTTTTCCTCGTTCAAGAGTGATTTTTTGTTTGTTAATTCTTACCTTAGCTTAAATTCATAGCCCTTTGTTTATTCCTCGTTAAAGAGTGATTTTTTGTTTGTTAACTCATATCCTAGCTTAGATTCATAGTTCTTGGTTTTTTCCTCTTTAAGAGTGATTTTTGTTTGTAGCCAAATTATTTTATATAGGCAGGTTTTTCCTCCATACGGAGCGTTTTGTGTTTATTTGTTTCTTTTTAGTAGAGTTATTTTTCCCTCCTCTTGGAGTGTTTATTGTTTTCTCTATAGTCAGAGTATAGTGTCTAGTTTTGTTTATAGCCATTTGTTTGTCACTCGGTCCGAGGTCTCCGGTGTATTCAATAAAAGCCTTTTGTTATCTAAAATCTCTGCATCTGAGTCCTGCTTTGAGTCTTGGCCTGACACCTCTCAGTCAGAAGGTCCTAGGCCTTACTATACTATGTCGTTTTTATGCCATACTATACTATGATGTTTTAGGATTTTTTTATACCTGACTATACTATGATGCTTTTAAAACATTTTATAGCTGACTATACTATGTCGTTTTTATGACGTTTTTATGCCTTTATTATACTGTGATGTTTTTTTGGCATTTTTATGCTTAATTGTATTCTATCGTCTCATGCCATCCCATACTATGACATTTTTATGACCTTTTATGCCATACTATACTGTGATGTGTTTTGACATTTTTCTGCCACACTAGACTAAGATCTTTTTAGGCATTTTTATGGCTAATTATATTATTTCATCTCATGCCTGACCATACTATGACGTTTTTATGACCTTTTATGCCTTATTATACTATGATGTATTTTTGACATTTTATGCCATACTATACTATGACGTTTTTTGGCATTTTTCTGCTTAATTATATTACTTTGTCTCATTCCTTGACATACTATGACGATTTTATGACCTTTTATGCCTTAATATACTATGACGTTTTTTGACATTTTTCTGCCATACTATACTTGGACGTTTTATGGCATTTTTCTGCTAATTATATGCTATTTTCTCATGCCTGACCATACTATGACGTTTTTATGACATTTTATGCCTTATTATACTATGATGTATTTTTGACATTTTATGCCATAATATACTATGACGTTTTTTGACATTTTTCTGCCACACTATACTAAGATCTTTTTTGGCATTTTTATGACTAATTATAAAATTTCGTCTCATGCCTTGACATAATATTACTTTTTTATGACGTTTTATGCCTTAATATGCTTTGATGTATTTTTGAAATTTTATGGCTAATTGTATTATTTCGGATCATGCCTGACCATACTATAACGTTTTTATGACATTTTATGCCTTATTATACTATGATGTATTTTTGACCTTTTATGCCATACTATACTATGACGTTTTTTGTCATTTTTCTGCCATACTACACTAAGTTCTAATTTGGCATTTTTATGCCTAATTATATTACTTTGTTTCATTCCTTGACATACTATGACGATTTTATGACCTTTTATGTCTTAATATACTATGATGTATATTTGAGATTTTATGCCATAGTATACTATGACGGTTTTTGTCATTTTTCTGCCACACTATACTAAGATCTAATTTGGCATTTTTATGGCTAATTATATGCTATTTTCTAATGCCGTCCCATACTATGACATTTTTATAACCTTTTATGCCTTATTATACTATGATGTATTTTTGACATTTTATGCCATACTATACTATGACGTTTTTTGTCATTTTTCTGCCATACTATACTAAGATCTTATTTGGCATTTTTCTGCCATACTATACTAAGATCTTATTTGGCATTTTTATGACTAATTATATTACTTTCTCTCATTCCTTGACATACTATGACGATTTTATGACCTTTTATGCCTTATTATACTATGATGTATTTTTGACATTTTATGCCATACTATACTATGACATTTTTTTTCAGTTTTCTGCCATACTACACTAAGATCTAATTTGGCATTTTTATGCCTAATTATATTACTTTCTCTCATTCCTTGACATACTATGACGATTTTATGGCCTTTTATGCCTTATTATACTATGATGTATTTTTGACATTTTATGCCATACTATACTATGACGTTTTTTGTCATTTTTCTGCCACACTATACTAAGATCTTATTTGGCATTTTTATGGCTAATTATATAATTTCGGATCATGCCTGACCATACTATGACGTTTTTATGACCTTTTATGCCTTAATATACTATGACGTTTTTTGACATTTTATGCCAGACTATACTAAGACCTTTTTTGGCATTTTTCTGCCTAATTATATTACTTTGTCTCATTCCTTAACATACTATGACGATTTTTGACATTTTATGCCATAATATACTATGACGTTTTTTGTCATTTTTCTGCCACACTATACTAAGATCTTATTTGGCATTTTTATGGCTAATTATATAATTTCGGATCATGCCTGACCATACTATGACGTTTTTATGACCTTTTCTGCGTTATTATACTATGATGTATTTTTGACATTTTATGCCATACTATACTATGACGTTTTTTGTCATTTTTTTGCCATACTATACTCAGATTTTATTTGGCAGTTTTATGACTAATTATATTACTTTGTCTCATTCCTTGACATACTATGACGTTTTTATGACATTTTATGCCTTATTATACTATGATGTATTTTTGACATTTTATGCCATACTATACTATGACGTTTTTTGTCATTTTTCTGCCATACTATACTATGACGTTTTTGGCATTTTTCTTCTTAATTATATGCTATTGTCTCATGCCGTCCCATACTATGACGTTTTTATGACATTTTATGCCTTATTATACTATGACGTTTTTTTTTCTGCCATACTATACTATATGACGTTTTTTGCATTTTTCTGCGTAATTATATCCTATTGTCTCATGCCGTCCCATACTAAGACATTTTTATAACCTTTTATGCCTTAATATACTATGATGTATTTTTGACATTTTATGCCACACTATACTATGACGTTTTTTATAATTTTTCTGCCAAACTATACTAAGATCTTTTTTGGCATTTTTATGGCTAATTATATTACTTTCTCTCATTCCTTGACATACTATGACGATTTTATGACCTTTTATGTCTTAATATACTATGATGTATATTTGAGATTTTATACCATAGTATACTATGACGTTTTTTGTCATTTTTCTGCCACACTATACTAAGATATTTTTTGGCATTTTTATGGCTAATTATATCATTTCGGATCATGCCTGACCATACTATGACGTTTTTATGACCTTTTATGCCTTATTATACTATGACGTTTTTTTTTCTGCCATACTATACTATATGACGTTTTTTGGCATTTTTCTGCTTAATTATATCCTATTGTCTCATGCCGTCCCATACTAAGACATTTTTATAACCTTTTATGCCTTAATATACTATGATGTATTTTTGACATTTTATGCCACACTATACTATGACTTTTTTATAATTTTTCTGCCAAACTATACTAAGATCTTTTTTGGCATTTTTATGGCTAATTATATCATTTCGTCTCATGCCCTGACATACTATGACTTTTTTATGACGTTTTATGCCTTAATATGCTTTGATGTATTTTTGAAATTTTGTGGCTAATTATATTATTTGGGATCATGCCTGACCATACTATTACGATTTAATGACCTTTTATGCCTTATTATACTATGATGTATTTTTGACATTTTATGCCACACTATACTATGACGTTTTTTGTTATTTTTCTGCCACACTATACTTAGATCTTTTTTGGCATTTTCATGGCTAATTATATCATTTCGGATCATGCCTGACCATACTATGACGTTTTTATGACTTTTTATGCCTTATTATACTATGGTGTATTTTTGACATTTTATGCCATACTATAGTCAGATCTTATTTGGCAGTTTTATGCCTAATTATATTACTTTGTCTCATTCCTTGACATACTATGGGGATTTTATGACCTTTTATGCCTTAATATACTATGATGTTTTTTGACATTTTTCTGCCACACTATACTAACATCTTTTTGGCATTTTTATGGCTAATTATATCATTTCGGATCATGCCTGACCATACTATGACGTATTTATGACATTTTATGCCTTATTATACTATGACGTTTTTTGTCATTTTTCTGCCATACTATACTATGCTATTGTCTCATGCCGTCTGCTATGACGTTTTTATGACATTTTATGCGTTATTATACTATGACGTTTTTATGACATTTTATGCGTTATTATACTATGATATATTTTTGACATTTCATGCCATACTACACTTAGATCTAATTTGGGATTTTTATGCCTAATTATATTACTTTCTCTCATTCCTTGACATACTATGACGATTTTATGACCTTTTATGTCTTAATATACTATGATGTATATTTGAGATTTTATACCATAGTATAGGCTACTATGACGTTTTTTGTCATTTTTATGGCTTAATAAACTATGACGTTTAATGCCTTACCATACTATGATGTTTTTATGACAGATGGAGTTAATAGAGCTTCAAAGCGATAGTGACCTGAGAGCAAAGTTCCAGGATGCTGCAATCCAGGGCCCTCATTTATCAAACGAACCTACGGCAGAAAACCGTGCGTACGACCATTTCCACGCAAGCTTCGGGATTTATCAATTTGGACGTGAGCGGAAGCTACGATCAGATCTCACGTCAGGTCTGAGCTCGTGTCCGCAAATCTGAGTCTGGATTTGCGGTGCAGCACAGCAAAATCTGGCTGAGTCTGAAAATAATTATTAAACAAACCTCAACATAAACAGTCACATATTTAGAACAGATCAAAACGGATTCTTAAAACGAATAAAAATTTGAATTTTAAAAAAGCCCACGTTTTTTACTGATACCAATTTTTTGTAAAATAAAACAATATGATAGGTTCAATAGCCTAACATGACATCTAATTTTTGCACATTAAAATTTGAAATAATAATAAATACAAGCAGAAATGTGTGTTTGCAAATGAACTCATGGCAAAATTGTGTAATTGTTTTTGTTTTTTTCCGATGGGTATGACACAACTGGAACAACAATTAAAAGCATCTGGTGAGATAATCATCGTTGCACTGTGGTTGGTCAGATGTTTACTCACTCCCTTATTTAAACAGATGCTTTGACAGTTATCAAATCATAACAATGGCAGATTTACTCGTTTTGGAGGAACAATACGCGCGTGTCAGACGTGAGCGCGTTTTCAGAGACCGCAGGGATCTCCAGATTGCTGGGTTTGCAAATTTGGTTGGAGCAATTGATTGCACTCATGTGCGTCTGAAGGCACCATCCATGAATGATTACGCATTCATCAATCGCAAAAACTATCACTCTATAAATGTACAGGTGATTTGTGATGCCAAGCTATCACTTTTAAACGTGGTGACCAGGTGACCGGGGGGGGACACACACACGATTCTTTTATTTTTCAAAACAGCTGTGTTGGCGCGCGGCTGCAGGAGGGGGCACTGCAGAGCCAAACTCATCTCCGCTACCCTCTTCCACATACAGCGGTTTTATGAGCTCCTTTGATCCCACTCTTCAGACTGCCAAAAAGCACATACTTATTTTCATCCACCTCGGATGTCAGGATGTCGATCTCCATCTCTGAAAAGTTTCGTTTTTTGCCAGTAACTCTTCTCTCCATGTTTGACCTTAGTGGGCGAGGCCTCCGAACCAGGAATATTTAAGGGCGTAACATGTTAATGACGATCGAATTCAGCCGCCGCATTTATCAAGACCCGATCATTCGTACGCTGGGATTGGTCAGATACGAATGTTTCATGAATCACACGTGTATCCTATCGTACGACCAATTCTGCGCTCAGATCTGCACCTGTTTTCACGCAAGATTGATAAATGAGGGCCCAGGACTTTTACCGTCAACTGCCCCCTGGTTTGATGCCACAGCTTCGACTTCACGCTGCCCGTGTTCCGTCTATGTATGTGAGCACCTCTCTGTGCGAGCAGATGTTTTCAATCATGAATCTAAACAAGACCAAGCACAGATCACGCATCACTGATAACAACCTCCATGCTGTTCTGCCTCAGCACAAGACCGAAAACCAGACATTGACACACTGGCCATGGAAAAAAGGTGTCAGATATCTGGTCAGAAAACACATACTGTAGGTAAGCATTTTTAAAAACCTAATTAAAATATAATAAAATGTATTTCCACCAAGAACAAGAATAGTTAAACTGTGTGCAATTTAATGATTGTGCTTGCATTTTGCTTTGTGTTTGTTATTTTCAGAACATGATCAATGGATGAGGATGGTGGAGAGAGGATTCATGTGGCAGCATCTCCTCATCAACTTCACCTTAAAACTTGACCAATATAGTTGTGAACTGAGACAACCCTTGTGTTGTTATTTTGAGTTTATTACATATACTACGTTATATGTGTAGCAATGTATTTAGTGTTTGCAGGTTTATGTGTTGATGCAGACAAATGTTCACTGTAATCAAACCATCTCTCATTAGTTGGATGTATCCCCTAGCAAAGCTGTGTGCAGCCATTTGTTTGTGTAAAATGCTACACCTGTCACACATGTTCTTAGCAGCTCACAATTGTTGGTTGGACCGTTATTCTGCCCCTCTCAACTATGACAAAAAAGTTTTGAACAAAGTTAATGTCATAACTTATTTATCCTTATTCACTTGGATAGTTTGATCGTTGATTGATGGAGTAATGTGGGTTTCATAAGCTGACAAATTAAAAGGATTTATGTTATAACAGAACATTTATGCAAATATATATGTAATATTTGTAAGTTGAATAATAAAAATCCAGAGTTATTTAACATTAAGGAGTAGTTGCATTTATTTTACATTACATTTAGTTACATTTATACTGCCTCAAAGTTACATCTGGCCCTTTGAGGGCAACCATTATGCTGATGTGGCCCTCGGTGAAAATGAGTTTGACACCCAGTGGACTGACAGGACAGTCCACAGACACTGCTACTCTGTGAGAGACAGAGGAGGAGATAGATTTTTCTCTGTCACTGTGACAGACAGAGTAACCACCATCATTAGAGCAGATCAGACTCCAGGACTGATCGTTCTCTCCAAACCAACAGTCATCACTGTTTCCTTTCCTGCTGATTCCTCTGAAACTCACTGATATATCAACTCCTCCTCTCCACTCGACCTCCCAGTAACAGCGACCAGTCAGACCAGTTGAACACAGCAGCTGAGGCAACTGGTCAAATCTGTCTGGATGATCAGGATATGACTGTTCCTCCTCCACGTGTCACCTTCCTGTTGTCAGACAGTTTTATCCTTCTGTTCACTGTGTTTGTTCCCTGAATGCAGCATTGCCTAGCAACAACGTATCTTGTTTAGTTTCTCTGCTTTCTCTCAGCGTAAACTTTCTCAAACTTTCTTTTACACAATGCCCAAAAAGAAGGATAAGAAAAGCAGCGACAAACAAGATGAGGCAAAGAAACCACAGAAAAGCGAGACTCCGGCAGATAAAAACGTTTCTGACGACAAAGAGAAGGATTTGTACCTGACTCAGATACGATATTTGAACGAACAGCTGGAGAGGTAATATAACGTTAAAGCAGGCGGGAATTAAATCACTCAGCTTTTCCTTATTCACAGACTGCTGTCATATGTTTATCCAAGCAAGTAAATTCACTGCAGATAGTGAATAACTCTGTTATAGTCTCGTTTTTTCGTCAGCGCAACTTTTACGTAATTTGCGCAGCACTTTCGCGTGTTGTTGTTTTGTTAGCTTGTCTTTTGTTAGACTATCACTTTCGCTTGAAGCCAGTATAACTAGATACCTCAGCTATAGCACCGAATAGTACCAAAGTTATTAATATTTTTTGATGTTACAACGCGTACTGATCACCCGTTCCGTGGTAGGAACTGTGAGACTCTGGGCACAGCCATTTAAAAGGCCCCCACCACCTCTCCTACAAACAAGCAGTAGTGTTTCATATATTGTGGATTTCATATTTGTGCATTTTCATTTTTGTAGTAATTTTGCATCTCTCTGCAGTTGTTTTGTGTCTCTTTTTTTGGTCCTTTTGTGTCTCTTAGTAGTTGTTTTGCATATATTTGTTGTCATTTTAAGTATCTTTGTTGTCATTTTGCATCTGACTGTAGTAGTTTTTAATCTCTTGTGGTAATTTTCTGTGTCTTAGTAGATGTTTTGCATCTCTTTGTGTCTCTTTTATGTTTTTTTGTTGTTGTCTTTGTGGTACTTTTGCCTCTATTTGTTGCTGAGTCTTTTTGTAGTCAATTGGTGCTTCTTTGTGATTATTTTTGTGTTGCTTTGATATTGAATGCATTTTTTGTAAGTCTTTTTGGACAAAAACATGTCAAATTAATACAAGCTGATGTAATTCCACCACCTATCAACCTACTCTACATACAGCATGTACTGCAAGAATCATTAAAGACCTCGTCCTTAAACCAAAACCCATATTCTTCTTCCTTCCCCAGATACCAGCTGAAATGTGATGAACTGGAGAGGCAGAAGAGGGACTTTAACTCGCAGTACAGTGCACTGGAGAAACAGAAAAAGGACATTGTTGAGTATTTGAAATGCTCCGTGTTGGAGAAGGAGGATGAGTTGGAGGAGCTGTCAGAGCGCCTGGAGAGTCAGCGGCAGGCTGCTGATAAGGACAGAGACGCCCTGCAGCTGCAGCACAGCCGGCTGAGGCAAGAGCTCCAAGACCGGATAGAAGAGCTCACCAAGGAGAACAGGACACTTGGTGAGACTGAACATTTCTGTGGGTTAAACCACGGTCAAGCAGTATGAAAGAGCCATATCATCCACCCTGTTGGAAATTAATAAATTGTGCTAAGTGAACCAGATAGCTGCTACAGCAAATGTACCCCAAAATCTATGATAACATTTTAGTAGTTAAGAAATAAAAGGTTGGAAACAATATGTTGTTATTTTAATCTGAAAATGTGAGACAATATGTATGTTTACAGTTAACACTAGATAGAGAAATTATATACCCATGGACACGAGATAACAACTTGAAAAACGTTATTTTATTTTTATCCCAATGGACCTGTAACATCAACACATTAGCTGACTTTCTGAGATACACTTCATTTTACACAAACTTGACGCAGAAACAAACTCTTTGGTTTGGTTAAACCTCAGTGAGCAAGGCCAAAGAACACAAGGTTTGCAAAAGCACTGTATGTATTGAAAGACTGGACTCTCAGTGTGATATAGACTCTCCTCTTCTCCCCCCTCTGTCCAGTGGCAAGGCTGGCTAGTCTGGAGGAGTTTCAGAAGGAGAAGGAGCAGCTGATGTCCAACATGGCGTCTCTGGAGAAGCAGGTGGCCATTCAGAAGGAGGAGCACAAAGCTGACATTCACAACCTGGAGATGAAAGCACTGCTGGAAAAGAGGAGGTTGGCACTTTCCTCTGTGATTGTAGCAATGATAGGCTATAATTACATACATACATACAGTAGAAGTGAGTAGATCATTATTCTTCTCTCCCTTCTCCTGTCCCTGGTCAAAAGATTGGAGAAGGAGATGGAGAGCCATGTGGCGGCCATGGAAGCAGAGGTGAAGCAGCTGGTGGACCAGAAGGTTCCTGAGACGACCCGACTGGCCCTTCAGGAGAACACGGAGGCGAGGGCTCAGTTAAACCAGCTGTCGGAGCAGACTCACATCCTGATGAAGGAGAACTCGGCCCTGCTGGACCGTAAGACTAAACTCAGCGTGGACGTGGACATCCTGGAGCACATGCTTAGCGAGCTGTCCCGCAAGAGCTGCATCCGCAAGAAGGTTAGCAGAATATAGACGAACATTGAGCTTTTTTTTTTTTTTTTTTTTTTTTTTTTAAGAATTCCTTTCTTCTTTCCCACCATCAAATGACCATTAACGTTATTTTTGTATTTCCTTTCACCTGGTTTTAATATAAAACACAAACGATTCACTAAAAACACTGGACGTCTTCTCTCCATCAGGTGGTTGAGCAGCTGACGGAGAAGTGTCAGCAGCTGCAGGCGGAGCTGAACGTCTGCAGGCAGGAGCTTCAGCAGCTTCAGACTGAGCACAGAAGCATCCTGGTCCAGATGGAGGCACTCAGGTCTCTACTGTCCATGCCACTGACTCCACGTTCATTCTCTTTGGTGTTAACATTAACAACAATATCCCAATATGCATTAAGTTAACTTCATTATTTTTTTATTATTAGTAGAAAAATACAAATGTGTGAGCAGGTGGCAGATCCAGAGGATGAAGTATGATAAAGTACAGCAGTATATTTTTAATGAAACTAAATAAAAGTTAAAGTTTCCAGTGACAAAGACACAACAAGTAAGTATCAATAGATACTAAAAAACACACATAAAGGGAACATACGTTATCAAAATCACCTAAAATTAAAAGCAAGTGCCACTTGTCTGGTCAGAACACGAAGACTCAATGTTATTTATTAGGCTCTTTTGAAAAGTCGACATACAAAGTTAATCAGGGACATTTGAACTACAATAACAGGCCAAGTAATTGTACCTCAAAATACCATTAAATTATTACTTTGTATCGTTATCCAAATCTTTATATTTATACTTTGTTGCACACACAGACAACTGGAACTACAAAGACAAGACGAGACCGTGCAGCAGCACTTGATCACACTCTGAATTAAAAAGGACAACTTGGTGCAGCGCTGCCCATTAAAGTGTCCAGCAGATGGCAGTGAAACCTCCTAGCAGTAAATCTTAATGAAGAAAAACTGACTTTAAAGAGTGAAAAAGGAGACAAATGATGAAATAAACAAAATGAATGAAAGCAAAAAGGTGAAAATCACCAAATTAAAAAAACTGAACTAATTAATCATAAAAAAATTTAAAAAAACATTGAAAATTAAAACCCATGTTGATTTAAAAAAAACAAGTGCATTATAGGTTTTGAGTAACTTGCATGAACTTAGGTAAGAACATGGCTATGACTGATATTTCTACAATCACAACATGTTACCAGCTAAATTCTTCAGGTCCCCAGAGCTTTAATAATCAGTTTCAGCTCATTGATTACCTGTCGTGTTGATAAATGTGGTTCATTCTCACTGCTCTCCAAAGTGCAGTCTCCAGCCGCGGCAGCTGTTTTCAGCAGAAAGCTCTAAAAACCTCCTGTACACGACCTGCGTGGAACAGACACGCGGTTAGAAACCAGCCGTGAACATATTGGAGCATTTAGCAGCTAAACAGCCAAATATTTCCCTCATTCGTGTGGAGTTCTTGGAGACCAACAAGGAGCTAAAAGAGAGGGAACATTGGATTTAGATTTTTTAGGCGGCCTGAGGCAGGAGTCCACATGAATGATAATTTGCTGTGTAGCTGCTGGATGTGTAAACAAGCAACTGTTTGCTCATATCAACTTTAAAGGTGATAACATGTCAGCGTTGTGTTCACAGCCCGACTCCGCTCCACGTGAAGTGAATTTATTTATAGACACAGTTAAATGACCAAAGTACTGCATAGAGATGGAACTATGGGACAATTCAATTGATTATTGACAGATAGAAACAGGAAAGGAGACAGACAGCATCACATGAACCAAATCTTATCCGGACAACGTTAGAGGATGAGAGTCGCTGTACTGGTGTTACACTGCACCATCACATACACTGGCTTCTGACAGAGCCCAGTCCACATTAACAATGAGGACTGATGAAAGGAAACAACATAAAGCCACAGGGGGCATCCGGACTTGAACCAGAGACCTCTTGATCTGCAGTCAAATGCTCTACCACTGAGCTATACCCCCACGTGTGATGTATTTATCACCATTGTGTATATTTTAGGCAGGACTGGGCCTCGCTGTCTGAACAGAGCAGTAAAAACAAAGCCGAGGTGAGTCAGCTGGACTCAGAGCTACAGGAGGAAAGGAGGAAGAGGAGCAGGATGAAGAGCATCATGCAGGAAGCAGCCGTCACTCTCAGACAGGCTCTGATGGTAAAACGGCACGACGAGATGGTTTCAGCCTCTCAGGAACGTTTAATGACTTCAGCCCTGATATCGGTTCTGTTCCCCGCAGGAGCAGGACTCGGACCGGGACCTCAGTGTCGTCCAGTGGAAGCAGCTGGTGCAGAAGCTGCTGGTGGTCTTGGACAGACCCACACTCGTCAACTCCAACACTGAGAAACTGGACGAGCTGCAGAGCTCAGACGCTGCAGCAGCCAGGTAATGAAACCACTCTGTCACTGGATGATGTCTGACGTTGTTCGTACCCGGTACAACTGTTTTAACTGCTTTTTTTTAAAGGGCTGTGAATGGACTCTGTGATCAGCGATCAGTATGGAGACTATTCTGCCCCACAAAGGCAGAGTGCACCAACTACAGACGCAGTGACGTTGATAAAGACTGGTGTCTGAAGTCTGAAAACTTTAAACCTAACAGTTAAACAGATGATTTAATTTTATGTCTTTTTATGGTTATTTTACCAGAATGCAGATACTGACTCCGAATCTCTGTTTCTATTAAGAAAATTAACGTGGTTCATAAACTTTTGCCCAAAATGTTACAGATGTTTCCTCTGAGCTCAGACAGAATCTGATCCAGATTCCAGAAAAGCCAGAAATACCAACAACTGATGATTGTGTTGACATTATTTATGACATCTGTAAAAATGAAAATAATATTAGACTTCAACAGGACATGTTTGAAATTATGGGAAAGTTGAATCTTGTCTTGTTTAATGTAGCTTTCCCATTATTTCCCTTCTTATTTTAAAGAGAATTAAATATGATAAAGGTGTCGTCCACCATTCTGATTCATCAATAAGTTCTGTTTCTATCATTTTCTTTACTACACCTTTATTTTTTATTTTTATCTGTTTTATTGGTGCTTATTAGCTTTTATATTATATATCGTCTCTCAGCTTCACTGTCCTCTGTTTCAACTGTCTAAATACAGCAACCACATTGTTTCCAATCATCTTGGTATATCCCAATAAAAGGTCAATAATAAAGTCACCTGATCAGAACAAAAACAGAAAAACTATCAGATGGAGAATGACGTCGACAGGACAGTTATGTGTGAGTTGCAACTCCATCTTCATCACCATCATCATCCTGTTTCCTGTGTCTTCTCAGCGCAACGACTCTGGGTCCATCTGTGAGCTTCCAGTTTCAGCTGGCCCGCTACAGGCCGGGAGATCTCGGCCTCGTCCCCCCACCTGCATCGAAACACAAACGCATCCTCTCCAGGACGCGGGCGGCGTCCATCCTGCCTCTGCACAGGTTTGTCAGGACCTCGAAATCCACCTACTGAGTCTGCAGTGGTCTGTTCTGTGTCTGCAGGTCCTGTTTAGTGCAGCAGATTAATTTGCAAGTACAAAAATAAAAATTACATGTCTAAAAATAGACATGTACAAGTTGCCAAAAGCCGTCGAGGCTTTTTGCCTTCGCCCTAAAAAAGGTGAAAAAACTTGGTACAAAAAACAGAAAAATGTATTTATCTACTTGCTAATAAACTTGAATTTAATTTAAAAACATTATTGTATTATGGAAACAAAAAAAGAAGAGGGAGCAGACTGAAGCAAAGAATATCTCGTTTTTTTTCTGTAAAATATATTTAAAAAAAACTTATTTAAAATGAATACAGCTTTTCATTTTGATATTTAAGGACTTCAATCACCAACTATTAGATAGAAATTTAACAAAATTAGTGGTACTCACTAATTTAGAAGAAACAGGTACTAGATGGAGAATTTTTCATGTTGTGTATGTTTCTGCTCTTCTTCCTCGCAGGAAACCTTCCGCTCAGAAGACGTCCAGCTCCGTCACCCCGACTGATTCAGCTGTGAGTCACTTGACTTCCAAACTCTCAGTCACCAAACTCAAATGACAGTGACAAAACTTGTTTGCTTTGTTTTGTTTTTTTTTTTTTAATACTGTTAAAGCCTTTCAATGTCAGAGAAAAAACCTGAGATTTTAAAACAGAGATTTACTATATGTCACCAGATAAATTCATTTATTTTGGGTTGTAAATGTCTAAGCTTTTTGTTGTTTGTTCAGCCATCATGATTCTCTGATATTTACACATTAAAAAACAGATAACCACCTCCTCCTTAAATACCTGTCCCTCTGTGATAATGTGATGCAGCCAACACAGTGAACCCCCCTCCCCCCATCTCCTCAACTTACAGATAAATAATGATAAATGATGAATTCATGTGTAATTAATTACTTTATACACTGCTGGGAAGCCTGTGAACTCCCCTCGAGGATCAATAAAGTCTTACTTAAACGAATAAATGATACACCAACATTTACTTGTTGATTATTTTTTGTATTATCCAGAATCTGCAAAGTAGCTAAAGTTCGTTGTGAGTCATCAATGAAGATGACACGCTGGTTTATAATCTTTAACTGATGTTTATTGTTATATGGCAAAGTCTCAGGCACTTCAATTCTCATTTGAAGATGAAAGTCAGTACCTTGATGAACACTAGAGCAGGACAGACACTTTATATTACACATGACAAGACAGAGAGAAACTGGACATGAAGACAAAGAGAGAGAATAACTAAACTCTAATGACCACCGTATGTACAATGAAATACATATATCTGCATTAAAAACTATACTTTGATAAATATATAACTTCATGGATTCGTTAAGCAGTAATAGGAAATATTCAAAATACTGTGATTCTTCTTCTTCTTCTTCTTCTTCTTTTAAATAGACACAAAGGATTTGTATAAAAGTACAGTTTCTCCAGTCTAGGTCACGTCTATTCACTGATGCGTTTGTCTGAGCTGGGCGCAGACCGAGATGTCGAGGCGAGCAATATATACAGGAAATATTTCCTCTAACATGAGGGTGGATTATTCTCCATCTGTCTACTCTGATGCGCTCACAAAAAAAAAAAAAAAAATTAATCAAAAAGATGTTTTGGTGCTCGTGAATGATCAACATTGAGCTTTAGAAATAAAAAAAAGAATAAAAAAAAATGGTCAAATTGACAAAAAAAGAAAAAACTAAAAACAAGGCAAAGAAAAAGTTGCATTTAGTAGTTGAATTAGTGTCCGTGTTGGTCTGAACTCCAGTGGCTTGCTGATTATTTCAGCCTGAACCTGATGGGACTTGAGGCACCAGCTGGTTACATTCATGTTCAAAGGACACTTTGGGATCGTCATGGAGACGAGAGGCGTGCACATAAATAAAAAAATTACTTCCAGAAATCTCATTGGTTGGTTGGTTGGTTGGTAGGTTGGTGCTTGGGGATTAAGTCACCTCATCCAGCTGTGGGTAAGGCGTCGTTCAGCGTGAACCAATAGCAGCGCAGGGTTTCTGGGCAGAGGCGGGGCCTCTAATCGAACATGCCCCTCCGGGTGGGACTGGGTGACGTCTTTCTGCCAAGTCGAGGGGTTCCCTGGAAGGTTAGTCGTACACAGACACGTTTAAATGGTTGGGATCAGATTGGAGATGTAAATGAAGATGAATTAAGGAGGACAGAGGTTTTCTTTATCTGAACCAGAGGGTGTTGTGTACTGTTGAGACTGAGGCACATTTGTGATGTTCAGATATAAAAATAAAAGTGACTCGACACTTACTGGTGACTGGGCTTTGGAGAAGTTGACATGTGCATAAAGCAACACTGCAATGTCCTTGTGTCCTGCTTCCAGAGCTATGGACAGGGCATTACTCTCATCCTGCAGGGAGGGAAACAAGTCAACAAGGATGAAACATTAGAAAAACTGAGAAATAAAACCTGTTAGAAAGCCATCAATCAGTATTTAGTAAATCTCCCAAAACCAGATCGACTATTAATTCTACTAATACCACTTACTATCCATATCAATATTAGACAATTACACATATTGTTCTGCAGCGTATTCAGAAGCAAAGTCATAAAACATTGAA
Organism: Seriola lalandi dorsalis; assembly: GCF_002814215.2. Lineage (NCBI taxonomy): Eukaryota > Metazoa > Chordata > Actinopteri > Carangiformes > Carangidae > Seriola > Seriola lalandi. Next base: position 1,381,031 of record NW_019525077.1, read on the forward strand.
TAAAATCAATAATCTGCAGATACACTGAACAACTTTGTGGGTTCAAATAATATGCGTGACTTCATAACCTGTAATCCCAGAGGGATTTGACCGGCTGCTGTTCAGGCAGCGGCTCACACGACAACTACGATGATCACCATCAATGTGTCAATCATTTTCTCAATAATTCATCAATGGTTTTGACAATGAAAAATGACTTGTTCAACCCACAGTCCAAATCCAAAGCAGCATCACATTTGAAGCGTTTGATATTATTGTATATTAGGGGAAAAAAGAAAAGAAAATTTATTATCAAAACAGTTGCAGATTAATTGTATTTCACTTGTTTGACTGATACGACCTGACGTCTTACGATGACTGTCGTTCAGCTTGTTTTACAGTTAGATACAGGAAGTGAAGAGCAGTTTCCCGTCACTGATGCTGTGTCAGCGTCCCTGCACCTTCATGAGTTACTCACGCTGTCGCTGAGCGTGGCGTCACAGCCGGGTTGAGCCAGCAGCAGCTTGACGATCTCGACGTGGCCGTGCTCGCTGGCGCACATCAGCGCTGTGGAGCCCTCGTCGTCCTGGACGTTCACGTCGGCCCCGTGACCCAGCAGGGCCCGAACCATGTCCATCCTGCCGTGACTGACCGCCAGCATCAGCCCGGTCTGACCCGCCTGCACCAGGGACAAGAGAGTCAGTTTTGGGGTTAAGTTTAGGATTCAAATAATTAACGCACACATTAAATTTCTCTATTGATCCTGTTGTCTGCATCATAAAATAAAACGTCCTTTTTAGTTTCCTGGAGCCTGTGATGACATTCAGTTTACTGTCACATGTGACAAAGAAATCTTCACATTTGAGAAGCTGGAACCTCAGAGTATTTGAAACCAGCAGCTTCCCAGATGTGAGGAGCTGCTACTTTTCTCTCTTTCAGATGATTATACTTTTGATATCTTAAGTTTTGGACAGTTGGTTGGATTAAACAAGCAGTTTTAAGGTGTAACCCCTATGCTTTTTTGACTTTTTATAATTAACTGAGAAAAATAATGAATAAATGACTTGATAAAAAGAAAACAATTAGCTACGGCCATAAATCATACATCATTTTTCTTTACTAACCCCCCCCCCCCACACACACACACACACACGGATTCACCCTGTAAAAGAAATCATCACCGATCAGAAGTACTACATCAAAACTCAAAACCAAAATACAAAGATTCATCCTTAATTTTTTAAAAACATCTCCATCCAAACATTAAAGACTAGGCTCCCCAATGACAGCTGCAAAAACCCAAACCACCTTAAAAATCTAAACAGTTACACGTCTTTACCACTTGGTGTCACCAGAAGACAGTTTTTCCCACTTGAGGGTAAAAACTTCACAGTCTGGTTTTGTGAATCTCTGATGTAATAATGAATCACAAAAACACTGGCATTCAAAAACATTTAAAATAACCTTTAATGATGCTGTAGTGTTGGTTTCACCCTGCCTAGTTTACGACCTTCATATCTCATTGAAACATAAACCGTGTGTGGAGGCTGCTGTTGGTGCCCTGCTGCTGCCCTCTGACCTCTGACCCCCCCCCCCGGCCTCCAGTCACTGACCTGGCTGGCTCGGGCGTTGACGTCGCCCTTGCTGAAAAGCTCCTCCACGATGTGCATGTCCTTGGGAGTCTCCACGGCTGCCAGCGCTGCCAGCATGATGGGCGTGTATCCCGCCTTGTTCTGCTGGTTCACGTTACACACATCTGAAACACACACACGCAAACACACACACATTTAAACATACTTTTCCATCATGGGTGGTCTCAATCAAACCCTCGTACGTTCTGACTCTGCCTGTGATTGACTCGTCGCTGTGCCACCTGTCACTCAACAACACAACAACGTACGAGGCCTGTGATGCTTCAGTTGATTCCTCTTCCTCCTCCTCCTCCTCCTCCTCCTCCTCACTACAGAGTCCCAGGACCATGATGCTTTGTGTGAACTCATCCTTTACACCTTCTGCAGGCAACCAGGAGACATCAGAGACTGGATGGGAGGGAGGCGGGTATGAGGGTGGCTGCCCCACCACTGGGAGGGGGGGGGGTCTGAGGAACTGGGACGGTGCGAGGACAAAGGCTACAATGGGAACAGGGGGGTGGATACGCTGTCACACAGCACAAGGACACAAAAGGCCGAGGAGACAAAAGGCTTTTAGAGCAGCGAGTGGCCGGGACCTCATCACAGTCTATTGAGCCTTCAGAGAGATCGCCACATGGATGTGTCGACGAGGACCGAGTGTGTGTGGATCACAAAACGACTTTCTTCTCCTCCACATGTGCATTACTGTCTGGGCTGAGTGAGCTGCACGAATATTACATCTAATCTTGGTTTAAGAATTCATAAAGTAAAGAGCTGTAACTGACCCTGTGGCCGTTCCAGGTTTCCGGCTTTTATTTAGCTGAAAATGCTCTGTGGGCCGCAGTGTTTTGTTTTGTTTGTTTTTTTGTCTCAGCCACACATTCTACACATTCTTCTCTGCTCTTTAGAAAGACCTGTTTGCATGTGAATAAAAAAACATTATAAGTAATTTGATCTGTTGAGTGTTATGATGACACACACGCACAAAAAGATTCAGTGTTATAGTGATAATATATAATCATGTTCACAAGGAAGTCTGACCCTTCATTGTGTAAAACAAAAACCTTTTGATGTTTGACCAAAAAAGCTGTTATTGATTCATTTGTCAAACAATTGCGATCACTTTATTTTTGCATTTTTATCTTAATTTGAAAGTCTCACCAAAGATGCACACAGGAAATGCAAAGAGGAAGAGGAAGAGTGAGAGTACGACATGAAACAAACGTCCCCTGCTGGAATCAAACCAAATATGTTTTAGGTTGTTTTCTGTTTGGGAGGAAGATGAAGAGGAGGATGAGAGGGTGAAGGAGAAGATGTTGTGGTGGTGTGAAGAGGAGGCCAGGGGAGTGAAACCAAACCTTGGCTGCATTTAAAAAAAAAAAAAAAAAAAAAGGAAAGCAAAGATAATCCCAGGGTTTGGACGGATAAGGAAAACCTTGAGAAACTTTTCAACCACTTTCTCTAAGAAAACACAGACAGGAAGAACGTATACAGATGCTCTGCTAAAGATTTTCTAATTATGGTTTCAACTCAACACAAGCCAACATGCATATATTTTTACATTTCTGTGGTGAGATCCTTTTGTCAACTTCTGTTTCCAAGTCGAGGACTGAACTTTTAATCTCAGCAAAATGGACGACAACTCCTAAAGTGGAAATATGGAAGTTGAAATATCTACAGTTCCTACGACAACGGAGGCAAACTTCATCTCCCTCATCTAAACTTGGCGCTTTAATATTTCAGAGACGCTGCAGCCGCTCTCACCTGCAACCAGCAGCTTCTTCACCACCTGGAAGTTGGAGTGCGACACGCTGTAGTGCAGCGCCGTGTTGCCGTTGCCGTCGGCCATGTTGACGACGTGGCGCAGCACGGCCGGCGAGATGGCCCCGAAGGCCCCCAGGTAGTCCTCCACCATGGCCGCCACAGCCGCCTTCTGGCTGGACACGCGGAACCACTCGTGTTGCACCGTGTTCAGACAAGCTCTCTGAAGAAAAAAATCAATCATCACAGGCGAAAACATGTTGGACTAAATAATAATGAACTTTCATACACATCAAACTCATTTAAAACCTAAACTAAAAACATCTCGAATGTGCTTCATGACATGACAGCAGCTGAAGTGACACAGAGCGTCGCCATTTAACGAAATTGTAAAACCAGTGGGACTTTTTTTGTTGTTGTTTTTGTACAAACCGCAGCAGATTTGAGTTTGAACAGGACAAGAGCAGAAATGAAGCTCCTCACCAGATCTTTACTGCTCACAGCCTTCGAGTCACTGAGGTGAGTTTTGAGAACGCTGCACGCAGCCAACATCTTCTCACTCAGCTCATACCTTTGGAAAGAGACGACAGAGAACAACAAAACATTGTTTAAAAATTCAAATAACTTCAATCCTGCGTGCTGCGTTTAATTAGGTCCTTATCTCACACGTGTCGAAAATGTAGAATGTGAAAAGAAAAATAACTACAAGTGGTTTTATCAGATGTTGAAGCAATCATTTCAACTTGTTTACACCCTGCATGTCATCATTATTCAGCTGGTACTCAGCTGATACTGTGTCTGAGGTGAGACAAATGTCCACCTCTGTTTGAACGATAAAGTTTTATTCAATTCAATTAATGATCTGCAGTTTGTCTTTCACAGACGTTTAATAACAACCAGTTCTGCTTAGCTTCTACTCTGTCATTAATCAATAGAACCATGAAATCAAAAGCCACGATTCACCTTGGATGATGTACGTTATCTATACAAATGTTATAGTTTCTGGTGGTTTATCGGTATCACTCTTGTTGGCTCTCTTGCTCGGGTAAAAAACAAACAAAAAAAACCCAAAACAAACAAAACAGAAGTCATCCCTGGTAGATGGTAATCCTCGACCTGCCTCGCTCTATAAACCCGTCACGTGTGTAGAATGAAACAGCAAAAGAAAACAATAAATATCTGGGATAAATCAAACACTTTCTTTCTAGGATCACATGTCTCATGTGGAATTTGAAGCCATTATTCACAAACAGTAAAAGTTCAGAACAGTGAAAACGCTAAAATAAATGCGATTTTCAAGAACCCACCTCTCCCTCGTCTCCTGCTTCTCTGAACCTTCCTCTTCATCCTTCTTGTCCACATCCTCAGCTCCCTCAGGCTGGAACTCCTCCCTGATGCTCTTTCCCTCCGCGTTCTTATTTTCCTCCTTTCCTCTGTGCTCCTTCCCCTCCTCCTCCTCCTCTTCCTCCACTTCCTCCTCTTCGTCCGACCCAGAGGAGCTGCTGTCCTCTGAGCTGGAGTCGTCGCTCGACGTGCTCTCGTACCTGGGCCACAGGGGGGCGACAGAGGCACAGAAACCTGAGGACTCAGGTGTTGCGACGCAGCTCAGGTTTAATGACATTTACATGCAACACGCTCTCATCCAGAGAACCAGGTGGATGTTAACAGGCCCGCGTTAAAGAGGAAAGAAAATCAACACAACAGCCTTGTAAATGTAAAACAGCAGCACCTCTAACCTCCGATACACGACCAAACCACCGTGTTAAAACCTTCCAACAGGCACAGTGAAACATTCATGACAGGAGAGGCCGTGGATATATTTCCTGACTCACCCTCCGTTCACTCCAACAAACTGCAGGTTCTTCTTGGTGCCGTTGGAGTCGGGTCGGCCGTCCTTCTTCTTCATGATGGATTTCAGGGTGCTCTGACTGCACGGCTGCCCTGAGAGGCAGAGAAGAAGAACACAGCAGAATTATTTAGAGAAAAAGACTCATTACGAAGTAAATGTGACACTTTTCCGGAGTTCGTGGATCAGAAAAGTTAAAGTTTGCTCTTAATGAGGTAACAACTGCTGATTTAGTTAAATCCTACATGTGAAATGCATCTTTTTTTTCCCTATCTTGGTTTATTTTTCTTATAAGCTCCTTGTAAAAAAAGGATAAATAATGTTTCCTTCTTGATATAGATTCAGAAACCTGGACTTTCTGAGTGCATTGGCTGATTCCTTGAAAAGCTGCGGCGATTAAAACAGAAACACTCCGTCAAACTGTAATAATTCTCAATCATTTGTATTTTATCGGTCCGGGTCTGGATTGGACCTTATCTGGGTCTGGACCCGGACTGTGGTCCACCTATCTGTGACCTCGACTAACGTTAGGCTACTTACCGGAAATCAATTCTTCTTCACAGCGGCTCCCAGTGTCTGCACCAGGGATGTTTTATTAGAACTTATATTATACTATTATGTGTAGGCTACTGATTTAGAGCAGTGAAGAAGAATTGATTTCCAGGAAAGTGTCATTTTATCTGGGTGTGAAACTATAAACTTTATCAACACATTACATGGTATCAGATCGGTGCATGGACTTGAGTACTTGCAGATTCCTGATCCAGTATCTTAGGAATTATCGGAGGCATTTCTGGTACCTGTGCAGGTATCAGAACAGCTCTATTATAAAATCTCCCTTTAGGTTTAGGTTTATTGACACGACTGCAAAACAGCTGCAACATGTAAGACTTTGTCAGGGACAGAACGATGAAGTCTCCCGACCTCATTAAGACAGGCATTCATTAAGATATCAGAGAATAAAGTCACATAAAAAAGCAAACAAAGTTAAAGTGTCAGACACCTAAGAGAGTCAAAGATTTGTTTAACATGGTTCAAGATGTAAATACCACTTGGTTAAAATGCATCTCCATCTCCACATTGCATTTAGGAATACTATTTAGCAGCCTCTGAGAGTTTATTCCCTTTGCTCTCTTCTCCTGCAGCATTAACCAGCCTAGTCAGCTCATTAGCAATGGTTGATAAAGCCTGTATGGTCCACTAAAGTTCAGTGACATGATGGAGAGGCTCTGGCAGAGAGGAGAGCGACCATTAAGTGTCCACCTCGTGTTCTTTCCAGGGCGATCTGTCAGCGAGGCGCTGGAAGTTCCTCCAAACCCTGAAGTATCTCAGTTATTTTAAGTACAGGCCTTGAAAACCAGAATCCCAGCAGAGAGAGCCAGAACGCTCAGCACATCTGCCAAGACCTGCCCCGGCGGAGGGGCCTCTTCTACTGCTCCGGGGGGGCAACAACTGATAGAGACAGTGATTGAGAGTGTGTGTGTGTGTGTGTGTGTGTGTGTGTGTCTGTGTGTGTGTGTCTTCGTGTAGCGACATGTATGCACTCGCATATGTTTACACTGGTGTGTGTAAGCTCAGTAGCATCACAGTCATTCAGCACGTTGCCCATGTTTTGACAGGTGGGAGCAGCGTTAGGAGGAAGCCACACTGATGATGATGGTGATGATGATGATGACGATGGTGACCGTGTTTATACATGAAGAGCGTGTGAAATCCTCCCTCTACTCCTGAAACAACAACAGCCTTGAACATCTGCTGCTATTTCTGAACCGGCTGTGTTATTATCACTTCACCACTGGAGAGACTTATCAATGTTGCGTTTAGAAAATGTATTTTTAGCTTCCAAACCACAGTCCAGACATCTGATCAGATAACTTGAGTCAGACACGGACACAGCCTCCAGCTCAGTCAGCCTCCGTCCACCAGAACACTGCATTTACACCATCTAATGAGCCGAGTCTCTTTCTTGCAGCTTCTCAAACAGACACTGTAACATCATGGAGCTCTAACATTTATCACAGACACTAAGACTCTCACACGTCATTGTTCTTTGTAAACCCAGGTCGGCTGGTTCTCCTTAACCTCCTGTATGTTAAAGCACTGGATCATATTTATCTCTTCAGCCATTCCACACTGATGTATGTTCACAAAGCAAAAACCTTCCCAGGACTCATATTTATTGGTTTGTCAGTTCACAAGATCTGCACTGACTCAGGTAATAGAGCTTCTATGTTCACTGCACTGTCTGCAACTTATTTAAATCTGCAAAACATGTTTCCTCTTCAGGAATGGAAACAATCTGCCCGTCCTCTCGACTGTCAGTGTTTTTCATTTTGACCGTTTCTATCAGAATGTGGGTTCAGTTGTTTGAACCTGAAGCAAAATCAAAGTCTTAAAGCAAGACAAGAGTATTGTGTAAGCGTAATGTGACTGACCTTCAGTCCTAGCACTCATTTTCAAGTGGCTCAGCTAAAGCCCTAAAAGTTGGACCATCACATCTGAATTTCATCGTAAACATCAACATTTCCTGTGTGGCGAGGACAGTCGTACCGTGTAGCGCCGTGGACATCTGCAGGTCCATGCGGCTCTTCTGCTCGGCTGCGCTGATCTGCTGTTGCTGGGCAGGTGTGTTGGCGACAGAGAGTGACGTGGCGCGCAGCTGCTGACCGAGCTCTGAAACAAGAGGAGAGGTGGATGAGGGTCAGTGTCCGACAACACAGACAGGAGTTACCGACGAGTCTGGTCAAACCATACACCACACGCTGCTGAGGCCACTTAGCTCATGTCAAGTGTTAGACTCTTGTTAGATCATTCTTAAATAAGCTACTGCCTGGTAAATGTAAACAACAAATCTTAAACTCACTGGTTTAGTTATGCTCAAGAAGCTAAATTAGCCCAGACTTTTAATCACAGCCAAAGTGTTGGTCAATAAACTGTCACGGTCTGGGCATGTGTAGGAGAGAGGGGCTGTATGATGACTCTGCAAATATGATGCAATTTCACATTGACAGCTGTTGGCAGGAATAAATTAACAAAAGAGGAAACAACACACTGATGGCCGACAGAAACAAAGTCAATGAACCCGACACCGGGCTTTGCAACGATGTGGGTTTTTGTTAAAACATCAAAAAGCTACAAAACCACCAACCGCAAGACATGATTTTAATGACAAGTAGACCTGCAACAATTAGTTGGTAAATAATTAGTCAATGAACAGAAAATAATGAGCAACTATTTTGTTTATCAATTAAACTTTTGGACAAAACAAGACATGAATATGTTGCTATGGGATTTGGGAAATTGACGTGTAAAATGCAACTCCAACCAACACACTGCTTAAAGGAGAAAAAGATTTTTCCATATCTTGCAGCAACTACTTGTGAACAGACACTTTTATGAAGTCGCTCTCACTTAGCTTATTGTGTGCAGTGTTGTGATTATACTGAACTTACAGTTACCGGAGAAGGACGTATGACACATACCAAAAGAGGCCAGTAACTGACCAGAAACAAGCTCTCTCACACACACACACACACACACACACTCGCCCTGCATTCATGTGCCAGCCAGCATGAATGCAGGTTATGTAACTCGGAGGGAGCCATGAATCAGCATCAACAGTGAGGTGTTAGTGAAGGCAGGGCGGTCCGCAAAAACAACAAGTGGCCGATTTGTGCGACGTTACTGGCTCCCCAAAAGAAATGAGCTCATTGTTGGTTCACATCCAAAGCCCCCGCTGCATTTTTCGGGGTCAGAGATAACTCTGGCCTGTCCGATCCCATCAGGACTCTGTGTGGACCTGGTGTGAACAGTGCAGCAGAAACTGCGCTGGCGTTCAAACCACATCTGTGTGTGTCATTGCTACAGCTGTTTTATCGTCCTCTGAAACAACCCTGCTCAAATGAAATTACTTTGTTTTACATTTCATACAATTAAAATACAATGGTTATTATTTCATTACTTTAATGACTTTTCCAAGGGAATTTAACAAAATTTCAATGTCCCTACATCCCACAAAAGTAAACACACACATATAAAACTTTATACATAAAATAAATAAACAAATAACTTTAATGAATTTTATGGATGTGGTAGCTGGACTCACACTGTGCTGTGTATTTAAATTGTATGTGTATGAATACTTTTGTTCATTTTAAAAGAAACACTACTTTGTACTTAATTTGTGACTCTGGCAATTGTTGTCATATGTTCTGTGTGTGTTTGTCTGCTTTTTTCCCCATTTACTGATTTATTTTTTCTCCTTATTATCCTTTTGTAAGTTTGTACTACGGTATCAAAACATAATAAACATATTTTTAAAATAAAATAACTATAATAAAAGGAAAATCACTGATGAATTCAGCTTTCTTGAGGTAATTTACCCAGGAGTAATTGCTCAATCTCCGCAGACAGTGTGCACTGAAAAACATCATCATAACATCTGATTTGTAATTACTATAACTGAATAATTTCTCTTGCAATCCTTAAGTTTTTTAGCTTATTGTTTCTACTAAATCCTAAAACAGAAATCAAACTGTACCGTATTTGAACGCTCCTCAGGCTCTAAGTTGATGGAGATCAGTAATTTCATTTAAGAAAGATAAGAGAGATATGTGTACTTGTGTGTACCTGTGTGTGTCTGTGTGTACATTTTCTGTTGTCCGCCCTTGAAACTATGCTTTGATTACCTGGCATGACTTTCCAACCGGTTATCACAAGAACTCTGCTTTTGCAACACTGTGAACCAGTGAATGGTGTTCTCAATGCTGCATGTGCTGAACGTCTCACCTTTGTCGGAGGCCACAGAGTCTGCCTGCAGCTTGAGGATGTCCTCCACGCTTCCGTACTTCATGACGGAGTTGATGGAGGAGAGAGTGCTGACCAGCTGACTGTTGATGGATCCAAACTGGGACTGGGGCTGACCGAAAGCTTCGGCCAGCTCGCTGTAGTTCTCTGCGAGCAGCATCTGTTGCTCCTGCAGCAGCTTCTGCACCCTCTCGATGTAATGGTCCAGTCCGACGCCCCCCTGGGCCTCAGGTTGCGGTGGTGCAGGCTCCGTTTTAACCTCTGCAGTCTCCTTGCTGCTGCTGCTTGTGACAGGTTCAGCCGGCTGGGAGGGGCCGCATGCTATGTTTCTGGTTTTTAAGCCAACCAAGAAGTTCTCGTGGACGCTAACTGGCCCAACGCCACATTCTTTGGTTTTGGTTGAGCTTGATTTGCCGAGGAATGACTCCACATCTGTGGTGGTTCCAACAGCAATCGAACGCGTCTTTGCCGTCGAGTGAACGTCTTTGACGAGTCCCTCCCCAGCGGCGACCGTCCTCATTTCCGTCACCGCCGTGTTGGTCTGTTTATCACAAGTGATCAACACCATCTCAGTGAACGAGTCCGTTAGGACAGCGGTCCTTGTGTTGGTGGACTTGTTTGAAACCTCTGTCTCAGTATTGGTCTGCTGAGTTGCTGAGTCAGGAGCAGCCATAACGCCAGCGTCCACCTTCATCACAGGATCTGGGTCAGTTCCCTGCGACACCAGCGCCTTGACGGGACTGACGATCACGTCGACTGAACAATCTCCACAGCCGACCGTCCTGCTCTCTTTGCTCAACTCTGTCATGGGTTTGCAGAGAGCCAGGCTGTCCACCGACTCCTCTGTGTTAACTCCCACCTCACAAACATTCAGCTCTACGCCGACCTGCTGGTGACACGTCTCCACCCGCCTCCCCACACACTGGTCAGCCGTCTCCACGCGCTCATGCACCACCCACCGGTCCATAGGGATCTCCGGGCCGGTGGCAATGCTGGCAACACTGGGTTGACAGGACATTCCTACACTGTGGGTTTGTATAGTTTTAGCTGTGCCAACATGGCTGAACTCCAGATGGTCACCCACTCCGTGGCTGCGCATCTGGACTTTGGCCTCCACGCAGGCGTTGTACATCTCCGGCCTGGCCATCACGCCTTTGTCCGCTTTCTTCTTGTTTGACCCACCAGCTGCTTGGAGCTCCAGTTTTAGCTTTCCCATCTCCATCTGGTGGGTGGTTTCTTTCAGCTGCACCTCCAGGCGGTAGATCTTCTCTTTCAGAGCTTCGATGGTCTGCTGCTGGAGCTCGATCTCTTTCTCAGCTTCACTGGTCATGCCCAGCATGGCCTCGGTCACGCCGACCGCAGCGCTGCGCACTTCCTGCCGCTCCGTCACTACTCCTGCATCCCGGAAACAGAGATCATTTGTCAGCTTTCTCTGACGGACAGGAAGGTTGTTCATGTTTTCATCAGTAACTATGCCGATGGACTTTTGGTGGGCCTGGTTTTGAGTGAGGCTGTGAGGCTGAAGCTCGTTTAGATTATTGTCCTGGGTGGTCTTCTCCAGAGCTTGGACCTCAGCAGCCAGACGTCTGAACTCCTCCAGCCGCTGAGCGCTCTGTTCCTGGGCTTCAGGCTCCATGATGTGCAACTCTGGTTCCTTTTGGATGGGGCCCGGGTTCTCCATTTGGTCAACGCTGCCTACACTGTAGGAGCGCTTACGAAAACCTCCGGGACCTTGATTTTTGGACTGAGCAGCCAATTGTCTTTTCTCTTCCTGTAGAACAGCAATCTTAACCTGTAATATAGGAATGGTTTTCACCTGCTCCTCTAACTCTTTCAGCCTCTTGAGGGCCACCACCATCTGCTCCCGGATTTGCTGAAGGTGTAGCGGGCTGACGTTAGTGACAGGCGTGGCCATGCCGGAGCTCATTGGGCTGTGGCGGATGGAGCTGCCCATGGATGGTGGGTAGTAGGGGTTATACTCTCCATTAGGGAGGTGGCCGTTGATGGGGAGAGGCTGATGGGCGCCGGGAGAGATCTGGCTCGGGGCCATAGACCCCGAGTAAGAGGACAGTGAGCTGGTGGAGCCCATGCCGCTGAAGCTGGCGAGCCGGCGGCGAGGCACTGGGGGCTCGCTGAGCGGCTGCAGGAGCAGACGCTCCTGTTCCAGCCGTCGACGCGTCTCCATGAGGGTCTTCTCCACTTGGGGGTTGTGACGAGGGGCAAACCTGGGCGAGGGAGGGGGCAGGAGCTGTTTCTGCTCTGCAACAATGGAGTAGGATTGTTGCAGGGGGACTTCACAGGTCGCCTTGGAGAGGGTGGGGGTCAGCGGCGCAGCGACCTGGGGCCTGGAGGTGAAGAAGACCGGGGACTGCTTGTCGTCGCTGTTGGAGGAAGACAAGGAGTCCGTGGAGGTCCATTCAGCCTGAGTGCTGCCCCCGCCGGTGCTGCCCCGAGGCACTGCCAAGGATTTGGCCACTTTGGGCTTCCTCTGGATACTCAGCTTCTTGATGGTGTTGCCCCTCTCAATGTCGTCGACATACTTGAGGAAGTCCAGGTCTAACTGATAACCGTAAGGAGTCTCAACATAGTAGGGGGCCACAGAGTCCTTGTCGTCTTCTGTGCTTGGGCATCTTTGTCCTCTTTCTGAAACACAGACCACAACAACGTTTTAGTTAAGACCAAAAAACATCTGCATATTTACTGCGGGTCGACAAATGAAACAGAAACGAGTGTCAGCTAAAGTGTTAAGAGTTTCCTCGGCCGCTTACAATCACCCTAATTTGACAGTGCAAGTACAAACGTGTCTCGGGTTTCTGACATCTCTGCAGGAAAAGCATGAGTGGTAATCATTTTGGCAAGGGGTGGTTTAAGTCAGCCCAAAACTATGTGAGATCCAACTGTATGACGCAAAACAACAATTAGAAAGTGACATAAAAAAAAAAAAAACCTTCAAAAATTAAAAACAAATGTTGGTTGTACGTGTATAATGTCGCTGGGGG
>NW_019525077.1:1394072-1427526 GCF_002814215.2 Seriola lalandi dorsalis
GGACGGACCAGAGTGTGGAAGTGCAAAGCTTGTTGCAGATAAACAGTCTATTGTTTACAAATGTTGGCTAAGAGATGAGCCAACAGGGTCAGTGAGACAGGAAAAAAGACAATGTCAATATTTTCTAGTCCAAAATCCATCCCTCATGTCAGCATCAGACAAGTGACAGACAGAAATTATGAGAAAAAAAAAGCTACAGTGAATTTAGAGTTTCTACACTTTGAACAGATCAATCAAATCTACTTTAATCTTGAGACCAAACTCCAAAGGTCCAGCTAAAAAATGCCCTCTGTCAGTGAGCAGAGATTAGGAGGCTCCACTACAGTCGCACTGTGTTGGCTAAATACAGCGTCTTGTTCTTGGTATGCCTGGAACTCTCCCCAACTAAAGCAAACACAGGCTGGAAATAAACAGCCCGGCTCTTCCTTCCCAGTCCGCCCAGCTTCTCCCGTCAATCCTCTCCATTCAGCTCAAACACAGGAGGGAATTAACAAGGGCTAAAGCCTGCTTCTAAAACCTCAGCACCTTGTTGTTAAAGCTTCACTCACCTCAGACCAACAGCACTTTCTCCATTTTCTTCTTCACTCCCTCCTCTCTCTCTCTCTCTCTCCCTCCACTCTCTCTCTTTCTGTCTGTCTGTGCCGGCAGTTTTAGAGGACAGGATATACTGTACTGAGATCAGGCTGAACTGCTGTTTCTCCTCACTGTGCACTCTTTCTCAATCCTCTCTCCATAAGGGGAAAAAAAAAAAAAAATCCCACTATTGGTGTAAACCAAGCACAGCTCTGCTCTGGCGCACTATTGGACAGCTGCTTCCTCCAATCCCGTGAGGCTCTGAGCCGGGCGCTTCCCTACCCAAATAAGAGTCCTGTTATTCAGCTGAGGGGAGGTGAACTCACGACAATAACAGCCTGTTCTCAAGACAAATCGCTTCTCTGCTGTGCATGTCAAACTTTTATACTCTGGTTTATACTTTGATCCACCTTTTGCAGTGTACACCTTCAATTCCAACTTTCACAGCTATAATTCAAAGCGGGTCCATGTGTAAATAAATCTCTGGATACAGCTGACCTGTTTTTTCAGAAGTAATCTCACCTTTTATAGCAAGTAATGCTTCAAACTAGCAAGTTTTTCATCATTTTATTGATGATTTTATACATTTTTTTCCCCAATTTTAATCTGTAAAACATCTTCAAACTGCTTTCGAGTTGTCAAACCGATGGTTCAAAACACAAAGACATTCAACTTGACTCCATTTACAGTAAACATTAAACCAAATTCACACATTTGAGATGCTGAAACTAGCAAATGATTTAGATTTTTACATGAGAAATGACTTAAACGATCAAAACTGCAGTGAATTTCCTGTCGTTCAACCAATTGCTTCACCTCTAGTTATGAGAACTGCTGTTTTACGAAATTAGAGCAGAATTTTTAAGTTGATCAATGGATTAGACGATCGATAGAAAATACACAAAAGTGCCAAATACTCACTGGGTCCAGATTTGCTGCTTCTTTTCGTTAATTATGATAATAAACAAAAATTAAGGGCATTTTTCACTATTTTCTGACAATTCATATGAAAAACAACAATTTACCAAATTAAATAATGTGCAGAAAATGTGTTAGTTGCATGTATTACTAGCTAAAAGTTCATTTCAACTTTCATGTGTGCTGACTCTGTTTTCTTTCTTCTGCACTGTCTTAAAAAAAAAGTTACATCCTGTTTTTGTTTTTTTTTTTGTTCTTTTTCCTGGTATAAATAATCCCTGTGAGGCAGCACAGTCACAGTCTTGTTTGGAGGACTACCCCCCCTCCTCTGGCACGGGTTCCTGAGCGCTGAGCGGCCTTGTCACTCTCACAGAGGAGTGACAGGCAGCCCTCTGGTACCGCAGGGACCCCCAACAGCTGAGCGATGACCTCATGGGCACGGTACAACCGAAGGGGTCACGCTCCAGTGACGGGGGGAGCCAACAGCGACACTGGCGAGAGCCCGGGAGTCTGCCCCAGTTATCTACAGCTGTTACATTGTCGATTTGACAGGGATTACACAACACTGACTCAGCCACAATCTGCAGCCTTTTCTCTCTGACTCCTGTAATCACTGTCGAGGCCAGGGGACTGTAAAACATGTTTTTGAGCAGATTTTTTTTTTAAAAGTTCTCTTCTTCTTCCCCTTGTACAATCATCCCGGTCTAAAGTTAGACTGTGGGCACAACCAACAAATGAGGCATTTTTTGGAGATGAAGCGATAACCCTGAAACTTTCCCAAATACCTTTTACCAAATTGAGCTCCACCAGTATGACGAAGCCCTGATAGTATTTAAGGAACTTTTAAAAAAGACCTCCACCTAGATAAAAGTAAAGACTCATGTACCTCTGCAGACTGAAGGGTAGAAAAATGTGAGCTTCAATAGCAGGATCCCTCTCCCTTACAGCTTTAGAGGCTGAAGTGGACCATGTTCTGTTTAGTTTACAATACATTTAGTTCATTAAATCATTGCTGTTTTTTCGCCTCGATATTATGAAAACTATCGCATACGGCGGGAAATATTGCGATATTCAATATTATCGAATTTCGGCCCAGTCCTACTTTTGATTTCTTGGGCTGTATATAGAAACTGACAAGCTGTTTCTACTCATCGGACCTGAGCTGCAGCTCAGCTCTCTTCCTGTCTTTGGCTTTCTTCTTCTTCCTTTTGCATAAAGAGAAGTGATGAGTTGAAATAATGTTATAAAATTACTAAATGTAGTGTCTAACTTTTGTTCTGCCATGAACATCATGGACCATCAGAGAAAAGATGGTAAAGTTTGTGGCGTAATGATTGTTATTCTTCAACTAAAGTTACTCTTCAGTTTTGTTTTTTTTGGATAAAGATGCTTTATTTTTCTCTATTTACTGGATACAGATGATTATATTTTATAATTTTTTTCTATTGTCAACCAATCTTATTAAAAAACAACCGGTTAGTTTGTCTCTAAATACTTTTTTTGACTTCTCTTCCATGTCTGACGGTCTCAGCCCCAAACGTATTGATTCCCACTGAATGCTGTAGTTTTGAGCAAATGTTACTCAAACAGGAGGAAATAGTGGATTTGTTTGGGGACTATTTTCAGCGGTGGATTAATCCACATTTGGTTCTCTAATGAGTATTTGGGCAGCAGGACTGTGTGTGTTGGACTGAGTCAAGATAAACTACAATGCGTGTGTGTTCGGACATCGAACATGTGACTCGGTGCAACAGTGTGACTCATTGATCATCGTTTACTTTGTTTATCCAAACATTGCTACAAACGTATTGAACAGTGTCCAGATGTCATTGTTGAACTCCTTCAAAACCTGATGTAGCACAGCACAAAGAAAAAATGACCTTTTTTGGTCACGAGAGTTTTAATTACTGTCCTAAACATGACGCAAGTGCCAAGTCAACAACTTAAAAATAGCATTCAGAGCTTGGCACACAGCCCTGCTTCACTTCTCTCAGCTGGGATATTAAAATATTTCAGTTTAATTACCAAAACATTAAGCTGTGCATTAAATCCAACAGCATATTCTGTATAAAACTCTGCAGCGGGTGAAAAGAAAATGTGGCCGTTAAAATTCCACAAGCTCCTCGCAAAGCGTCTTTAACAGCTGATCTCCAGGCCAGAGGCTCTAAGAGAAACCATGTGCTGCAGGAACACAGTTGTTCTTTAAATTAAGTCGAACACACCGATATCGGAAGAAGCCGCAGTCTAATTACTCACTCTTCCCTTTGGAGCCAGATTCACCCACACACTGACCTGACACCGTTTTAATCATTTCCAGTTTAACAGACGCGTGTTCTGCATTAAACAGCACATCCAAACTTCAGGTCTTCTCTGCACTTTAGCATTAAAGACGTGCCTGTTTGCTTTTTGTATATTTTTTTCCTCCAACATCCTTTCAGTTACTTCTCTCTCTCCTTGTGTTTGCTCTTAAAATATTGCTCTGAAGGCCAATTCGGGCCTTGATGTTAAATCTGTGAGGAAAAACACACAGGCAGGGCTTGGCTTATTTTGCACTGGCTCTGTTAAAAGTTTATATTTAGAGCTGACAAAAGCCTTTTAACATCCAGAGCACCCTCACAGACAGAATAAATTAGGCTACTGGTCTAAATCTGTCTGCCAGTTGTTTGTCTTCCAACCAGAGAATAAAAATATCTGGGTTTGATCTCACTAATGCATTAAGTTTTACTTCTCACTTAATCATAGCTCGGCTTATCTGTCAAACATCAGTGATCTGATTTCAAATCTTATAATGTACCGACGATCAATCAGTGTATAAACCGGATATTACATAGTTTTTTGATTATAGAAATATAGACTCACCACACACCAGGTTATTCTTTTTTTCTAATGAGATGAGATGCAAGATATAATTTTTGGGGGAGGAACACGTTCTACTCCCAGCTTCTTGAATCCTTCAGTTCATCAACATACCATAAAATGTCATTTTTAAAAATCAGTTAATCATTTAAGTTATTTATCACAAAAACTTTGCTGGTTGGTTATAGCTACTTTCCTTTTTAATCGTTGTAAATTGGATATTTTGGACTTTTGGAGATAAAAAGCAGTTAGAAGAGATCAACTTAGGCTCAATGGATTTGCGAAGGGCATTTTTCTGTATTTCCTGATGTTTTATAGATAAATAAGTAATGAATCTATTTATCAGAAAAATAAAATAGAGGAATAACAGAATGATCAGTGGTGAATATGAGGATTTGTTCTCTGCTCTACCAGCATCTTTTTTAGATGTGCAGGAGCAAATAAACTAAATTATGAAATAAAAGTTTCCTGTTTGTACAAAAAAAGTGATAAAAACTTGGAATAAAAGAGTGAAGAAACATAACAAATACAGGAGCTTCCACACAGAACTCATCAGGGGGTCACTGAATAGTTTTCTGAGCATGGTTAGGACCTTCATGGTCACCAGATCTTAGCCCAGCTGAACACCTGTGGGAGGTTTTGGGCCATCGCAATGCTTTCTGCCAAAACTTTACCTACTTCCAAAGGTGCATAGAGAAAGAAAAGAAGACTAAGGAGGTCAAAACTCCAGCAAGGCATTTCGGCTTGTGGTCTTCATGACCCTGATGAAGGCCACAAGCTGAAAGACAGCGGTCTAATAATGAAGGTTTTGGATCATCGTTACCACCAGGCATCAGCAAAACACCATATGAAAGAACATCTTCAAGTTGCTCTGGAGCCTTTGGCGGCCCAACAATCAGTCAAATCAGACTGAGAGAGCAGATCTGATCCAACTACAGGGCGTACAATACTCTGCAGGTCTGAGCTCCAGTCTGAGCCACGCGCACTCTGCTGCATGTCTGGATTCAGAACAGTTATTAGCAGCTAGCCAGAAAGACCTGGACTTGCTACCACACGCCTCACAGCTCCTCTCCTGTGCACCCTGCTGTATCCACCAGACATTTTCAGCTAATGAACGCAGGAAGACAGCTGGAAAGACGAGCCGTGCCAAGTGTTTTTGATTCTGATGGATTTGCAGTGAAGCGTGCGCATTCTCAAAAGTATGAAACTGTAGCTTCTACAAACAAGACGTAACAGCACTGAAGTGTTCAGACCAGATGACATGAACTATGCTTGCAAACGCCCCAAAACACTTTGTTTTTATCCTTATTTCCACTTTTCTGACGGAAAACTCATCAGCATGAAAACAGTGAAAAACTAAACCTCGCTGGTCTCATTCACACAGCTGCAGCTGGAATAATACAGAGAAGTGCTCAAACTTTGAGAGCAAAGCATGATGCAAGTGCCTGGGTGGAGGGGACTCTAGTGGCCCCACACACACACACACACACACACACACACACACACACACACACACACAGAGAGGTCCTTTTCTCATACAACCAGCCTGGTATTTCCTGGCTCTGCCTGCGAGCTGTAAGCGCCTAATTACTCACAAGAAAAAGTAGAGCCAACGTTTGATCAACGCCTCAAACTGCAGCAGCTCCACGTAACGAGCAGCGAGACACATCCGTCCACAAAAAAAAAATAAAAAAAATACAGGAAACAAAACAAGAAACAATAAGTACATTAAAGCTGCACATTCCTGCCCTTTTCCCAGTGAGCAGAGGCCGGACAGACGGAGCTGTGATGTATGAGCTTCTTCTAGAAACTCACACGGCTGTGCCAGGCGCTGCTGCCAAATTCAACAACTTAACTCTGTACATGATGATGCAGACCGGAGGAAATGTTTGGGCTTCCTCTGCAAACACTGAAGCAGTTTGAAAAACTTTGCCCACCTCGGGCCTTTCTCATAGATGGGCAAGGAAAACAATCAGTCACAGACGCTGTGACGGTGCAGACAGGTTTATTTGTAGTGAAGAGAACATTCGAAAACTGATGATTAAATAGGAAATGTTCTGCACTGTCAGAGTCTGGAAGCTAATACTCTGTTTTGGTTTCATAAAATTGTGTGGTTGTTTTTCTCTGGATGTTTCAAATGGTGTGACCGGTAACCTTGGAGACACTAGTTTGACAAAGTAATATAAATAAAACAAAATAATTCGATCTCAGCTGCTGCAGTTCAGATTACCTTGTCCTGTTTTTGCTCTACATTGTGTTATAAACAGCAGATGCAGAAGTTCCTTTCCACCAACAGTACAAAACATGATTTTTGAGTGCCTCGCTCCTTTTGAAGTCTGACGCCAACATCCCCACAAAAAGCTCGTTTTTTATTAATGGGGCTATTATTTATTACTTCACGGTAGCTCCGCCCATCATTGTCTTTATAATACGTCCTCTAAGCAGCATTGCGTCTTCAGGGCAGAGTCGCAATTAGAAAGTGATATGCGACAGGCCGGTTAGCTGGCTAGCTGGTTAGCATGCTAACTTCAGTAAACAAAAAGAAGTGATAGAAATAAGAGTTAACATTGGTATCTCCTTCCGTCACTGGAGACAGCCGTTGGTGAGTAAAGGAATGAAGTTCGATGCTGAACTCACAGCGTTTCTTCTAGACCGTAAGTTTTGCTGTTGTTACATAGCTAATGTTAGCATTAACAGCTGTTCACTTACCAAATAGCTCCTTTGAGTGCAATTAACCGAATGGCTGCGATCAACCAATCTGGTTAAATCATATTATTTATCTTTGTCTTTGGGATCAGTTTCTAATTATTTCACATTGTCCAGCCACTGACTGAAGTACACCACTGTGCAGGTCATCTCTGATTTTCCTAATGACCAGTTTTAATTTTCTACAATAAACTGCTTTACTACAGCGGAGTAATTTGTGTTCTTCCTCTGTATAATCTGCAGTGGCACTAATGCACATGTGCACACCCTCGCACTGTTTGACTCAGCTGCAGCAGAGACACATTTCACATCCTGACAATGGGCCTGATATCTGCACAATGAGATACAGTCACACTTAAACAGACCAGAACTACATTAATTCATCACCCATTGTTGCATAACGACAGTAAGAGTCCGGAGCCGTCAACAATTACACTGTTCAGTTTACAAAAACACAGCGCCGTGCCCCCTTTGGCACACATTACTCTAACCTCACAGCACTTACAGAACCAGAAACACACACACACACACACACACACACACACACACACACACACACACACACATAATAGGAGAGTGAGTGAACAGTACCATGGGGTATTTTAAGTGCTAGCTGGGTCTGTCCCTGCTGCAGACACCGAACCACTTCAGTGGGTTTGAATGAGCTGCAGGGGGGGGTCAACAAATCAGCCCCTGGGTTTTCTGTCCACAGCAGACTGGTGGTATTCAGACCAGGCCAACGCCACGATGGTCTGCCCTGAGCCATGACTCAGCCTCTGCAGGGTTTTTAATTTTAGACTTTCACTCAGGGTCCCCTCTCAGGGACAATGGATTTGATGTTATGTTTTTTTTAACATAAAGCACCAAAAAGAAATGTTAATCTGGCACCAAATAAAACATCACACGCAAGATTCACTTTGAAGATTGTGATCATTAGTAACCGTCAACATCAATACTGTTCAGAACGTTGTTTTACAGCACAAATGTTTTACAGACCACATTGAGAAAATGTTTTTGGAATAGTATTTCTATATAATTTACTGTAGGCAAACTGAATGTAGCGGCTGTTACTCAAGTGAAATTGAGATCAGCTGAGGTTTTATCTGAAAAATGTGCTTGATGCTTTGTGGAGGCGTCCCACAGCCCACATTTGGCAGTTATTTCATCTGAGAAGGGTCTTCCTGGCTTGAAAATAAAGATGCAATATTATTGTCTTGTGTGGAGGCTCAGACCACCTATAATTATCTCTGTAACAATGTCTAAATCAGCATGAATAAAAAATAGAGAACCCCCCCCTCCCCAATATTAGCAGTAGTACCGCTTGGAAATGAACAGAAAAAGACAATTAGACTCAATCTTTTCCATGTTGGTTAATCCTATCTTCAATGCGCGCCTTCACAAACTATCCCCTTAAAAAACACCTAATGTTTAATCGCCACTGGACCTCTGTTAGTTTAAAAATTTCGGGTCTGGACGAGCAGAAACTGAGACTTTTATAAAGGTGGACACAGACACCCTCTTCGCTTCCTGACTGGGTCTTATCAGTCGCAACTGCCGGACAGTAGTGAATGCAACATGGATAGCGACCAAAGGTAACACCACCAATGTGTTTAATCACTTGGAGCACAATCGCGTCGCCGAATATGAAGAGTGCATGAATGAAAAAAAAAAAAAAACTGAAGCAGATACTCTAATAATAAAGAGTAGAACTACAGTTGTTACACAACAAAACCCTCAGCTTACAGCATTTAGGCTCTCCTTGTTTTATGCCTTTTAAAATTACATTTCCTTTGCTGAAGAGATACCGCATCAGCGTCCAGCCATAACCTTGAATGTCGCTGACTGATTGAGTGAGTGACTAAACTACACCACTGGCAGTGTTGACAACTTACCCCTTTTGTCACTAGATTTCCCCCTTTAGTAAAGTGTAACAGAGCCGGACACTTTAAAACACAACAGACCAACATCACAGATTCAGACAAAGGGATGACCGGGTCGTCTCAATGGCCAATCTACCCGATCAATTAATTATTTAGAATAGAACATATCCAATACCCAGCACTGGGTTCTGTCCTGGTGCATTCCCACACTAAAGGTTGAATATCACCATATTCCTGAAATTCTTTCTGTGCAGCAGGTGACCACTTTGGTATGTTAACTGCCAACTCTGCAGAGGAGCTATTTATACAGCGTGAGGGGGGAGGAGGTTAGCGCTGTTAGCGTAGCATTCCTCCGCTTTTTTTTTTTTTTTTTTTCACATTCTGTAAAAACTGACAATAAAACACCCTTTGTTGGGTCTCAACCTTTGAGACCATACCTCAAGAAAATTTGGATTTGCTTCAGAGTCGTGCACGCACTCGTAGCAGACTGACGCTGACAGCGGCTTGTGTGCAAGCGTCCTGCTTTCCTGTGCATTCCTGGAGGGATTTTGGGAGCAAGAAGTTTCACTCTCTCCTGTTAGTCGTCCCAGGAATGTGAGCCGTCTGCAGGTGTGTGTTCAGAGCTGACAGCGTTTATTTCACACCGAGGCGTGGAAATCTTCTCTACATGTGCGTCCGTGTGAACGCAAGAGCTCAGTGTGTTTTAGAAGCGCGAGAGGAACAACTTTAAGGAGCAACTTAGTTTGGACATTTTTTCTTTCTCTCCCACACCACCACCTAATGTTTAACATTCCTGCAACTATATGAGAAAACTATGGTAACAAGCACAGATGAAAATGTGCTTTAGATATTTAAAAAAAAAAAATCTTTTTTAGTATTTGAATTAATTTCTGCTGATGATATTCATTAAAAAGAATAATTCATTTTGAAATATACAACTAATCTGCTGACTTTCTGTAGACTGGTATATCATGTGTTCTTATCCAAATGAACAACCACAAGAAAATTGTAAATAATAACCAGTTTAATAAACCTGAAACTGGACACCTCATCCACACTTAGCCCCATTGTGTCCCCGTCAGGCTGAGTTTTATTTAGCAGGGATGAGCACATACTGTTCATGATGCAGCCATGAGGCACTTGACATGTAGGGATGCATTTACTAACAATGCGCCATGGGAAAACTGACTTTGCCCACCTCCGACCCACTGACTACAATATCATCACAGTATGAGATTGGAAACAAGGTAAATATAAGATCTTCAAAATGCAAATTCACACAAGACACATCAAATATTAAAAAAAGAAAGAAAAAAACATGCTACTGCATTAAGAAAAGCACGCAAAATCACAATTAAAAATAAATGGAAGCAGGAAAATAATAATGCAACAAAGGGGTTTTGTTACCTGGGCCGTTGCCATTCACGTGCATGGTTTGAGCCATGGCTGCAGCTGTGTGCTCTCAGTCCCAGAACAAGACCTACTGCAGTCATGCAACTGCCATGCATCAAGTCCAGATTACCATGCAACCTGCAAGCTGAGACAAAACACAAAGGAAACATTTACTCACATGTCAAGTTAGTGATGAGAGTCAGCGATTACAGAAAGCTCTTTATATCAGAGCTCATACATCATCAACAGGGCTGCAACTAATGATTATTTTCAGTAACGATAAAATAAAATTCATGCCAATTCATTGTTTATTAACTGAGCAATTATTATACCAACACTAAACATCATCATTATTATCCAAAAATAAAGCATCATCACAGGTACAAACATTAAAAACACCAAGAAATTACAAACAAAACTTTGAAACAAAGGTTGTCACGGCAACACGACCCATTGACAGAGTATTATTTTTGCTCATGTTTATGAACCTAAACAGAGAAACACTGACTGAGTGTGCATGTCAGGTCTCCATCCAACATGTGTTTTAAGTCCCGTTACACAACAGCCGCTCTTAACGTGGTCGGCGGCGCCGGCCTCTGCTTCTTCACAGGTGTGTGTGTTTGCGTCTGACATTTATGAACATAGAGGTTCCTGTGTGCACGGTTCTGGTCATTATCAATGGATATATTATGAACAGAAACAAAAGAGCTATTCTCTCTCTCTTCTCATAAAAAAAAAAAAAAAAAAAAAAAAAAAAAGAGGAGGCAATGTGAGGGGGAAAAAAATCAACTTCATGTGCCACACAGAGAAACCACTGATCTGTTAGAAGCATCTGAAGGGGCAGAGATGCAGACGAGGTTTGGTTCTGATAGATTCAAGTCAATAGGCCGAGGACGTCAAGCCATATTTACCTGCTCCCTTATAGCAGGTTACTGATCTGTCTAATTTACTCTTGTTCACTAAAACAGCAATTCCTAACTTTCTGTGGTCTGATGTTCATCCACACCGCCTGACATGTTCCCAAACACGTTCATTTGAACTGATTTTAAACTGGATGTTAACGAGCACTGCTAATAATATAAATCAAAAATAGATTGTGTTTCAACTGTTTATCTGTTACTTAACAGCCTCTATTCCAACCATTTATCTTTTACTTTTAGTTACTTTATTTTAAGAATGTATCCATTACTTTTAGAAACCATCTTAACTTTTTAGTTGATGAATTACTTTTACGTGTTCATTTCTGCAATTACTATTAGACCTACACCTATTATTTCACGTTTTATTCCTTTATTTATTTTTATTTTTTTACCTGCTATTTAAGTTTTCCTCATATCTTGAAAACTGCAGTAGTTACCCCCCTCCCCCTAGGGTACAAGTTTGGGAATAACTGAACTTAAAGTCAGTATATCAGGAATATGTAAGTGCTGTAATATCAACAATCCAGGGCTGTTTATTTTCATCTTTTGGGAATAAACAGTGTTGATCCCGACTGTTTAAAAACCAGGTTTAAGAAAATGTATACAACAAAAATACTGGCGAAAACACAGATTTCAAAAACACAATCTTCTGTGCGATCACTATTGTTTAACTTGTCTACAGGTTTCTGTTTAATTAAAAAGGCAATTAGTCGCATAGTCAGCAGGTATTTAATTTACTTTTTTGTCTTTACCGTATTGTTGTTTTTTTAAGGGAAATCAATAAAATAAAAAGAGATTTTCCCACACTAACTAAAATACTACATCTATTATGATATAGTTCATATTCCAAACAAACTGTACATTGATAAGATGATGTATGTTTGTGTGTTTTTGGCAAATCCAGGGACAAAACTGATAAATCTAGGTTTTTCATCAGTTTGATGCACAAAAGAACATTAAAAGTAGTTTTGCTCATTAATCTTCAATGCCCACAGCTGTCTAATACAACAAGGAACTAGAAGTGGTTCATCAACATCTACCTGTTGTCAGAATAGCACAACTGCAGATCAATAACAGTCTTCTGATACACACAGCGAGTCGGAGGGGACGTCTGAAAGGTCAGTCTCTCAATAGTTTCTTTTGCAGACGACCTTTCACTCATCTGCAGCACATGCAGAGCCTTGTTTACAGTTCGCATCCAAATAAAGAAGCGCGGCTATGTCATTAGGCTGATGTGTCTAAATCCTGACTGTCCGTCCTCCTGAGGGACTGATATAGACCTGACACAGAGAGGAGAGAGCACCGAACTGTTCCAGCACCCAAATAAACCACGTCCATGTTTCTGGAAAGTCTGAAGCCCCTCCTCCTCGACTGAGCTGCTGCCCCCCACGATTTAAATCAGCGACAACAAATTACTACAATATTCATTTCGATGTGAACGCCTCAAAAGTGCATTTTACGTGTGCTAATTAGGTTCATTTGTGTCTGCTGCTTTAGAGAACAGGAAGAGGACGACAGAGTGAATGTAGATCGACCAAAATAAAAGAGAAAGAATCAGTTGGAAACAATTTATACTTATGGGAAGTTTCATTTTAACACCTAACACATACATTGAAGTTACTAATGAGCTCAGCAATGGTAAATATAGCTAAAACAGCAAATATGATTATAGGAAGCACACAGATGTATCAATCATGATGCGAATATTAGGGCCCCGAAAAGCTGTATTTAGAGTCAACAGCCCCTGTTGACAACACTGTTTACAACCTTACATTTCAATTATGCTTTTAGCTGAATAAGCTGATTCCGACAGTAAGACGTAAAGGTTTAACCTCCTGTTAGTTGCAGATTTGTTGCACACAACGCAATTACAATTGTAAACTAGTTAAACTGTTGTGTAGAATTCCTACAGAGCCAATACAGTGGACAGCATTTTGATGTTTCTAGTCCAGACTGTTATTGTTATTGATTGAATTGACACTTCCTGTTATTGGTAACAACAATAAGTGTGCAGAAAAGATGAAAGGAATGAGCTGGACACAGACAAAGTGAGTCATGCCGGCTCTCCCGTCACATCCAAATGCAGCTTCGACAGTTTTAAAACATGTTGCAAACTTCATGCAAAGAGACTAAGAACATCAGACTGACCAAACATCTCCCAAGCGTCCTGCTCCATGGGCTGCCAGAACGCAAACCTGCAGGAGGGAGCAGGAAATCCTCAGATAAACCAACAGAGAGGAAAACTTAACTCAGATTATGTCCTTCCTTGTCATGACTATCATCATCATCATCATCATCATAATCATCATCGTCATCACTTATCCACGAGTTCTTTAAGAAGCTGACAGATGAAGGTTGGGCACATTGTCCATCACTGGCTTTGAGAGCGTCATAGAAGCTAGCACAGGAGGAGATATCAAAATAAAGCTGGTCCATCAAAATTAGTGGTCGGCTGTAATATTTGAAGTTTTACATTCACAGCCATTATCGTTTGTATTTCATAAAAGCCATTTTTAAAAATGATGACGGTAATGTTAATGATCTATGAGCCGAATGAGATGAGTTCAATGCATGAAAGCAAACTGTGTGGAACCTTTAGAGTTTGATCTAGTTGACCTGCAGCTCACGGTGCCTCGCTGCGTCTGTATTTTCAGAATCCAAGAAAAAAAAGAAAAAAAAAAAAAAAAAAAAAAAAAAAAAAAAAAAGAGCCCTCCTCTCCTGCCGGGGTTTTAAAGGACTCTTGTGGGCTTTTTCAATTCTTTTCTCTCAGTTCATGATCAACAAGCTGCACATTTTTACTCATTTTTTTTACTACTCTGTTCACTGAGACGTACTAGTGTTTCAGTATTTGTTTGGAAACCCTCAGGATAGTCTGAGTTCTCAGCTTGTTGCGTAATATCTCAGTAAAACTGGGCGGTCTCAGTTGAAGGTAAAATCTTTTTTTTTTTAGATTTAAATGTCACATGCATGAGTTCCTGGGTTAAAAGCGGCTCCGAGGATTATCACGTTACATTTCTGGACCTTTTACTCAACACATGTTTGAAAGAATTGATTCCAACAAATTGTTGTTTTTTTACAATTTCTTGTCCTGGGGATCATGTGAGGTCAACAGTGAAAACAAGGCGTTATTGCTGCAGGTCGAGGCCTGCGGGATCTGATGCACAGTCGCACCTACAGCAGACATACACAACAACAGTTGTGAGGTCACATATTTGTTTGGCTGTTACATGTTTTAACCTTCATTAAAAACAACAACACCCGAGATCTCCCATTCCAACAATCAAGCTCATGCAGCTTACCTGTAACTCTCATTCTAACTTCCTCCCACTGCCCGCAGGTAGCAAACACACAACTGACTCCACAAGCCCCCCGACAACGAGCCTATACCCAGCGAGCCCTCTGAGCGGGAGGGATAAGTTTCACGGCTAAGATTAGACGACTTCCTCAGATGACAGCCAAACGATCTGTGTCCTATAAGAGGAAACAGGACTTTAAGGCTGTTTGGGCAGAACCGACCCCGGCGCTGGGCCTCCAGGTGAAACGCATGGCAAGTTAATGTAGTTAACAACCTCCGGTCACTGTTCAGTCCCCCCCCCCCCCGCTGACCTTCAACTCGTGGCTGAAAAACAGCTAATGAGCCAGACAATAGAACGTAACGGCAAGCCTTTTCATACACAGTTACTTATTAACCAACAACGGCAGCGTTTTCCCTTCAGGCCTCAGCTGCTGCAGGTGCAGACCAAGAGAACAAAACAAAAAGCCAAAATCACCAAATATTAACTGGACTGAGCTGAACTTTCAAAATAAAAGACGTGTTTATCAGGAGCTAGATTACACATTTAGCTATTTAACAGTGAAAACATGTTATGCACTTGTGTTAATTTAAACATTTTACATTTTTTACATTTGGATGTTTGGATACAGATCAATCCTACAATAATCAATAACATAAGCACAATAAATTAGATCTGAAACAATCTATATATTTTTAAACTGAATAGTTTGGAAGTTATGGACCATTTTCATGAACTTAGTTTAGCTGTTTTCACTTTTCTTTCTTTTAAAAAGACTAAATGATCAAAAAGTAATCATCAGATTAATAAATCATTAAAAAAAAAAAAATTAATTAGCTGCAACTATACCTTGTTCTTGTCGTGTCATACTTACTTGCTAAACTGCATTGCAAGTCATTTTTATTTGCTCATTAAACAACAGGAAATCACTAAGTGGAATAACACCAACATCCACCTGTTACATCATCAACCATGTCCGAGCTGTGACTTTCCCTCCTTGTGTTGCAATAAGTGGCAACACACGTATGAAAACCCACATTTTATTGAACCACTGATGTTTAAAATAATTATAAAATTCACAGTTAAGAGGCTTTAACTCCTGTGTGTTCTGTTAAGCAGAGTGTGTCCAGTGTTTGCAATAAGAGCTGAAAACATTCAAACTGCGCCTCAACTAACAAGTACTTTCATTATTGATTAATCTGCGTATACATTTTTCCATTAATTTCAGTCTATGAAACATCGAAAAACTTGCTGAACTGAAACGTCTTCAAACATTTTGTTTTGTTCAACTTAAAAGTCTAAAAATAAATAAATTCAGTTGACAATGATACAAGTCAAAGAAAAGCAGTAAATTATCTCTCAAGAGGCTGAAATTTTTCTACAGTTGCTCATTATTTTTCTGCAAATTGATGAATCATTCCAGCTTTAACTCAGACAGTTAAATACTGTGGATCTAAACTGGCTGACAAACTGGTGCCAGAAGCCAAAACCTAGTAGTTGTCCCAGTCAAATGTGGCATTATATTACACAGCAGCATTGTTAATCTCCTGTAGTATCACAGTAGTATTTTTATTTCTGCTTTCTAGGACCTTGAAGGCATCGTTGAGCTTCTTAAGTAGCTGGTTTCATTGTGTTCACAGGGAAAACCAAACTATCAGTCTATCCTGGTGGCCTTTTAGACTAACCCAACGCTTTACAAATGAATGTTTCCATTTAGTCAAAGACAAGATAAAGACGCTATGACTCACCAGAACTCACAGAACAAACAGATGTATAAGTTGATCTTATCCAAGCAGAGCTCACAAGCTTTCCTTAGAAGTAAAATGAAAAAAAAAAAGAGGCCAACGACATTAACCGAGAAGAGCCAGAATAACTTGTTTTGTTCCTCTTCAGCTGTTACATAAATATGAAACACGCACGAATAGCGTCCAGTGACAGCCAGTGATCTGCAGTGACAGGTCAGGTCAGGTTCCTCCTCACAGATAGGTGTGTGCCTGTGTTTAAAAGAAACCCGCCTGAATGATTTATTATGATACGCGAGGCTTGACATGCAAGATTAACAAAAACAGATGCAAACTAACAGTGGAGCGGTTCAGGCGAAGCGACTAATCAAACAGTCGTATATCAAACTTTGTTTTCATGGTTAAACACTGTCCAAATCACAGAGCACACGGAAATAAAAGAGGCTCCTCAAATTATTCATTTGTTCCCTAGATTTTATACTTTTTACCCAAATAATAAGTTCTCATGAATTACTAATCAAGGTTTTGGAGCACTTCACTGATTGACAATAAATACAAAAAAAACAAGGTCTATCAAAGCAGAGCTGAAACAACTAATCAATTAAGCTGAAGTGACAGAAAATAAATTGGCAAAAAGTTTAGTAACCAACTTTGGGTTAAGCAAAACAAACAACATGAAAATCTAGGCCTCGGTAAATTGTGATCAGTGTTTGTCACCATTGGACATGTCGTTAATCACATGATTACTTGAATAAGAAAATACCAGGCAGATAAATTGATCTGTGAAACAACCATTAGTTGCTGAAGGAAAGCGTGTGACTCATCAGAGCAACTGAACTAGTTCAACAACTCAAAGAAAACAAGATGTCTTGGGCTGCAACCTCGCGATTATTTTCATTCACTTATTCCACCACTGAGCCAAACAATCAGGGCTTTTATTGTGAAAACATCCATGCAGGCCTAAATGGCGCGCAGTGTGTCTAGACCCATTTCTCTGCTGTATAAACTGACCACCTAAAGAAAAGTCACTTCTTGACAGGATGTGGTGCCACTGTTCACATTTTCCACTGTGAAAACACACGAAGCTCTGTCTTTGTTAACTTGTGCGTCAACAGTAAACGGCATGAAAAGTTGAGACGGGACTGTAAAGGTTGCAAACCCGCTGCGCTGAATATTCAACAGGCTTGTTTTTCCCCTAATAAAAGCTGGGGCTACAGCTTTTAATGGAGGGAAACAGCCTCAAGAGAAGCTGGGATACTTTTATTCAGAGAGGATTCAGTGGTATGAAAACAAACTGTTTTGTGCAGCAGCATGTCGAGCATTTATCCTTCTGTGGACAATCGACATGGTCGTGCACGGTTCTTTTTCAGTAGCGTGCAGGAGCGACAACCAAGGGGGAAAAAAAAGACAACAAAGTCCTTTGTAACCAGACAATTACTGTATGTGTCTGCGCTGGTAGGAACAGTGCTAACGTCTACATGTGTGTGTCGGCATAATTGCAGAACAAGCAGTGGCTGCTTGTCGTCTCAGCTCTGCATCTGGCCCTCGTTAGGAAATGCCTTTGAAGCTTTGTAGGAGAATCTGCTGTGCCGACTGTGGAGAAGACGTGGGCCGGGTGAGGAGGTCAGACGCCTCAGCACTGACGTTCACTACCGTTTGGCAGCGATGGCCGCCGTGCTGACCCTGCGTTGTTCTGTCCGATGGTTCGTTTCCCTTTGATGTCCTGCGTGAGCCTGCTGTGTTCAACTCTGGAAAACCAGGCTCAAAGCCTTTCAATTATCCCGGTAAGGAGGGAGGAACTTACAGAGCTGAAATGATTTTGTCTTGTACTTTATGAGTTTACTGTCAGGAGGGTGGCAGTCTCTAGAGAGGTCACAAGGTCAGAGGAGGAAAAGGAAACACTTCCAGCTACACCCAAGTGGCTAAAAGTAAAGACTTCCCATCTTTAGGAGGATGTGGAAGCTTTTTCTGAGGCAAAATAGAAAGTTAATAAAAACTTACTCAAATTAGAAAATAAATTTCAAAAAGCTGGAGGGAACTCATGGAAAAAAGCATCATTTATGGTCATGGGTCAAGTCAGCATGCTCACAACGACTATGTTAATATGTTGATTTTAGCCGTTTTAGCAGTATTGGTTGATTAGAGTTTAGTATGTATAATGTTCATCACCTTAATTTATTGTGTTAGCATGCCAACAATTTCTAACTGCTGTTAAAAAGTACAGATGCTAATGTCTCCAGTTTTGCAGGTATTTGGTAAATAAACCAAAGGGTTGGGCAAAGTAAACTTCTGACCGGATGACATGCCAGTTTGAGGGTGGACATGAGTTGATGTTTGACCCAAAAAACTGTTAAGTCCGGATACATCACTTCTCATAGCGAGGCTAATTGTCATTTCCCCACAGATGTAACTATTTGTAAGTTTTCTCTACTGCCGAACGTGGATTTCTTGCCGGGAGCGGGTGATTGCATCTCGACAAGCGCTTCAACCATCGTTGCGTTTACAAGACAAGAGTTTATAATAAGTTGTCTGAGCAGCGCTACGTCTTCAGAGCAGATTCGAGGCTATAGTGAGTCGCTATTGGAAAGTGACAAGACTGGTCTGGAGGCTAACTGGTTAGCGTACTAACATTGGCGTTGCTCGCCACCTCTGGAGACAGCTCTTGGCGAGTAAAGGAATGAAGTTTGATGCTGAACTCACAACGTTTCTTCTACTAAGTAAACAGCTGTTAATGCTAACGCTAGCTATGTAGCAACAGCGCAACTTACAAATGGCTACTTTAAACTGAAAACTTAAGAGCTTGAAACAGCAATCATGCCAATGTTATTGTCTGGAGTAACCCTACTCTTGTTCTTATTTAAGTCTTTGTGCTGCATCAAACAGTAGCGCTGGTAGACAACAGTAAAGGAGAAGACTTGTATCTAATGAATATGACAATGGAAAGACACATAACTTAAAATCTTGCACACAAAATGCTCAAAACAACAACTGTACCTTTACAAAAAGGGCTCAGAATGCTTTTCTTGTCAAACAACTGGAAATCCAGCAGTTCCCCAAGAATCAAATCCTGACATTCAAGTGTCCGACAATCAGGTGCGTTCGGTCAGCGGTTACAAGAAACCAGAACAGCACGGCGGCCAAAGTGGGATCGCATAAAGAGAGAGGATGAGTCAACCTTCAGTCATTCCTGTCGCTGTATAATCACACATCAAGTTATTTCTGGTGCTATCACTTTCAACTCCCTGCCATTCTTCCGCCTGTGCACAACGATAAACATAGCATTTAGGAACGACAACCGATTGCTCAATTAAAATCAACGAAAATTACACATGCACCCCTGTCATTACATTCCCGGTCATCGTTCATTCCTCTTTCCAACCATTTCTACCTCACTTTTTATCTCTTTCAGAAAACTTGTGCAGTGTGCATTCTGAAATAGATGCTTGGGAACGGATCCTTGTTTTTTCAAGATAGGAAAAGACATAAACAGAGATCTTCTGAGCATTAAACTTCTGGCCTCTGGAGCGAGGATGTCAAATTACAGAGCATCAGATTGAGCCATCTGCGAGACACATGCGGAGCCGTCTAAAGCCAGCTGAATCTGAAATCTACAGCATATTGTACTGTTTAAAAAAAAAAGTAAAAAATTCCGCAGCAGCCCAGATGCGTTGCAAATGTGGTGAGGGTTTATGTAGGAGTGAAAAATGTGAAGTCCAGAGTCTGAGAGGAGCCAAAGGCAGCTCATTCAGTCAAGTCGTTCCATTTGTGTCAGGAGATAAATTCAAGGCACAGAGCAAGGTTACGGTCTGTACTCAAGTAACAGAGAGTATTAAAAACACATTCGGTGTATTCAGAGAGGAGAAAACAACCTCCTACTCTCAAGACAAGTGAGAATACGTCCGACACACAAACACCACACACACACACAGGAATGTGATACGGCCAGTTCTGGAAATGACCGCAGTCCTTTCTTTTGCATTATGACAAACTCATCCAGCAGAGGTTGTTGCACCATTAGAGAGGTTAACAAACACCTACTCAAAGAATCTTCTTTCATCTGATGCATTTTACAGACGGAGTTGGTTTGATACTCAAATGTAATTAAATGGTCACTAAAACAACGCATATCTCATTAGTTAGTATCACTCGGTCTCTTATTAGACTTCCATTTGAAAATTTTTAGAAACGTGTAGAAATGAAAACCAAGGTTCACTCTCAGATGTTTTTTTTATACATCTATGCTTTTAAAGTTGTGCAACACCATAGTCTTCGTATTGTTAGTTTTGTTTTTCACATAGGTACAAGCGAATTAGAATAAATACTATTATAAGCTCTTAAGAGTCTCTTTGATTGTCTCTATTCTAAGAATGTGCTTTATCTTGTTCAACCACATTATCCTGCAGCTGCTCTCCAGAGGTTCAGTGTCCCCTCGGAGGAATTTGGTACAAGACAGTCAAATGCAAATAAAATGGTTTAAACAGGATCCACCTCAGTCTTTCACAGCTCACACTGCTTGATTCCACAGTATCTTTGTTTATCATCACCCCGACATGATTTAGCCTGTAGAAGGCTGGGGGGTTAAATATCTGGCAGATTCACTCCACCACCTCCAGCATTATTACGTTATTATTAAGTTTTTGCCAAGTTGCCAACAGCTTGTCTCATCTTTTATTGGTTCAATTAGATCTAGCCTTTATCTTGTTTGAGGTAATAACACTTAATGTGTTTCCAGAGAAAATACAGGTGCAATGTATCTGCAGCAGTAACAACGTTTTGGAAAAGTCTTCAGTGATTTGAGGATCATCTTCACCCTCAACAACCACATTTAGTGCTGTGTATTATTAAAGAAGCGTGACCTCTTGCTCTTTCATTTGAGGTGATGATCAATCTGACATCTGAAGATTGTTTTCACCTTTCTCACCCACACATTGTTCCTCAAACACCTGCATGTCCAGAGCTTAACTTTACCCTTTATAGTTTATCATTAATTAGACCTTTCAGCTCACTGCGGCATCCACTTGTCCCGAGCGGTGATTTAGTTCAGGACACACACAACTCTCCCCACAGCCCTCCTCTGAACACAGCAACTCCTTCGGTTGACAACACTGCCCCCTAGAGGAGAAAGATGGCTCTGATCCAGAGAGCATGTTGGACTCTAATAGTACAACTACAAAAGTGGGAAAGTAGGATGTTTGTAAATCACATTTACTCTCCACATTTCCAAAAGCTTTATTCTCTACATGCTTTTATTTCTTTTTGAATAATAATTGTAAAATGTTTACTTTAAGTTTATTTTAAGTCTTAGTCCAGATTTGTTCTGCAGCTACAGATTATTTATTGAGTAGCCAGCTCCTTATTTTCTTATCTCAATGATTAATCTGTCTGATCGACAAAACGCCAAAAAAGTATAATGTGCCTTTGAGAGAAAATACATTTATTGATATGAATGATATAAAAAAAGAGAAAAGCAGCTAATTTTCACAACTGAAAAGCTGATTCATTTTGATATTTCTGCCAAAACACTTTTAATTCTTCATCCAAATAGTAATAAAGGAATCATTTAAGCTTCGGTCCAGATGACAAAACAGCTGGAGTAACCAACATATTCAATGTCGTGACTAAACAGCATCCAGAGCCTTTAAACTTCTGCCTTCTAAGTCAAACTTCCTGTCTTGTTCACCTTCAAAGAGTAAAAAGCTCTCACAGGGTCCTGACAAAGGCACACTCTTACCGACAAAGAGTTCTGAGCTGGTTCCCAAACAGCAGCAGAGTCACAGACGCACAGAAACCTCGTCTCTTTAGTTCTTCCAGCTCCGTCTCTCTCCCCATCGTCCTCAGCTCTCCGAACCACTTGTTCGATCTGGACTTGAATACTTTAAATCATCTACTGTCCCTCCTCCACTCCTCCCTCTCCCTCTGTCATCCTCCCTCGACACCTCCCTCCCCCACACATGGCCTCCTCTGTCCGGCCTGCACTTGACCAAGGACAGGCTGGAGCCACTTATTTGTTTAGCTCTTGAGTGGAGTCACTAAGGCGGAGGGGAGGCGTGGACGTGAACACCACCCACCCCCCAGTGCAGGGGACCCTCCATGCAAACGAGAAGCAAAACGTAACTGTGGTTTGTCATGTTGAGAAGAGCTGCACACTCCAACACCCAGAGGTATTCAGTTTACAAAGACACAAAACAGAGGAAAGCAAGGTGGAAAGAAATTAATATTTCTCTGACGACTGACTAATCACTGCAGCTCTAATATGTTCAAAGGTGTTTCTAATATTCTGCCCTCCGCATGTTTGTGAAAAAACTCAATATAATGGAGTCCAGTATAACACCATCTTTAAACTACAGCCTCAGCAAAAAACTTCACACATTTACACAGAAAAATGAAACAGAGTTTGAGCTTTGTTTTTAAAAGCTGCAGCTGCGACAATTAGCTAATTATAAAAAATAATCAGCAACTATTTTGATAGTCAAATGATTGCAATCTAAATGAGCTTTAACTCTTGAGATGTGAGGACTTGATAGATCTGTAAACTGAATATATTGGGATTTTGGTCTCACAAATAAAAAAAATCTGAAGCCGTTACCTACAACTGTGGGAGGTTAAAACGTCCATTTTCACTATTTTCTACAATTTTAGAGACAAAACAATTAACGGAAAAAAAAAAAAAAAAAAATCAGCGGATCAATCGATGATGAAAAGCAAACAAAGAAAAAAAAAGTTTTTTTGAGCCAAGAAGAATAAAGAAATGCTGCCACTTGTTGTTACATCTATCTTCGTCATAATAAAAGATCATTTTAAACAAAGTCTGTCGGAATCATTACAGCTCCAGATGAAGTCTGTCGCTCCAGTCAGAGACCGTCACTCCCAGAGCTTCAACTCAGCTGCGCTCAAAAGAGGCATTGTGGGAGAAATTCCCCATCTTAAGTGCTCCCGTGTTTGCTTTTGTGCCGAGTGAACCCGCTCCGCCGACCTTTTGGAGACGGACCAATGAGATCGACCGCCGCGTCCTCCGCTGCCCTTCTCCTCTGACAGCAGCCAGACAATGAAGAACAAGCTAATTAAACTCATGACAGAGCTGAAGGAGGGAAAAGCAGCAGCTCCTTCACTACACTTCACCAACAGACACTGAACTGAGTCTGCAGCCATTTTTTAAAAGCAAGAAACTGGCTCATGAAGCAAAGGAGAGGTAACAACTGGATTTTAGCCTTTAAATTAATTGACTGTGGTGTCTCATGACAGCAATGATTGACAGCTACATGTCTGTAACACTGACTTCCTGCTGGTCGAATGTATAGAGCTGCTGCTCTTGGACTCACAGCTTAATATCTGAAGAAGAACAGTAGTGACTTCTTCATCCACCAGTCTTGCTGTCATTACAAGCGGCCATGGTTCAGTCTGTATTTGTGTTCACGATGCACGGGTGAAGCAAATGCAACGCGGACTTGAAGCAAACCGAACTGCGACAACTGGGTTCGTTGGGACTCGCGAAACTCAGTCATGTGACACTTGGCTGACCAATGGGTGGAATTATGATCACTCAGTCAGTAAGCGATATTCGTGATTATAAGCCTGGCCCTGCTGTTGTGTTCCAGCCAAACAGCGCCGTACGATGCTACACCAGCATCTGATCTTACACGAAACAGAATGACGTCACACAGTGAGCTTTATCAATGTTACACTGAAATCTGAATTCCTCATAATTACAGCTGCAAACCGAGTACTTGCATATTCTAAAAACAGAGTTCAGTGGCTGTAGAAAACTATGTAGCAAACAAGGAGCATTTTTTGGACAAAGATCAAGTGTTCAGAAAGAAGCAAATCTTGTTTCTTTGGAAAGGAGATTAAAAGAAATTACAGAGGTTGTAGAGATAAAGACAGTTTTCAAGGTCCCAACAAGGCAACTGGCCAACACCCACACACACCATTTTCCTTTTACTTGTTTTCTAGTTATCCTGTTTTCACACTCTTCTCTCAGACTGACCTACATCTGCGAGTAAAGCATCTATGACAAAGAGACACTCACACAGTCTTTTTTTGTGCTTCTCTAGGTTCAAATACAGAGCAGCCGCATTACAAAAGGCAGTATGAATTCAGTTTATGACTCAAAAGCACTTTTTTTTTTAAATGTAAATTAAAATAAAGAAATTTAAATTTTAAATGGACAATGAAGTTATCTTTTTATGGAGTTCTCTTTTAAAAATCAATTGGCGCTCCTCAAGAGCTAGATTTTCATCTTCAGGGGCTGCAGTCCCAGCTGTGCCACGGTTCAGGTCCTGGGAACAAAAGGCGGTCGAGCATCACTGGGGAGCGTGAGAGACACCTGCCAGCTTCAGGGGCGTTCAACCACAAGATGAGCATGAAACATCCTCCAAAAGATAAGACGTTTTCCACTCAGCGTTTTATCCGAGTCATTAAACCGCTTGGCTTCTGAGAGCCAGATATTGATCAAAATCGCACGATCGGTGCCGTCGACAGAAGGCGGCAAACTGACTGTGGGAGTGACAGGTGACTGAGGAGCTTGAACACATGTGAGCGGGTCGTGCTAAACGGGTTTAAACCAAGCTCATTAAATCAATCCTTAATCACAATTAGAGCAGATACACACACTGAAAAGCCAAAAAAAAATGCAGTCTAATGTTCCACATGATTACAGCTGCAGCAGTTGGTTGATGAATTGATTAACTGATCGACAGAAAATTAATCTGCAACTATTTTGATAATGGAGTAATAGGTTTTTTTTTTAAATATTCAAGCAAAAATGCCAAAGACTTGATTGTTTGAATTTCTCAAATATGAGGATTTGATGTTTTTCTCTTGTCACATATAATAATAAATAAAATATCTAACACATATACACAATTTGACCTGTGAGAAATTATAAATATAATTTAAAATTTTTTTTGACAAAACGTTTCATCAAGAAAATAATCATCAGATTAAACGATGATGAAAATAGTCGTTAGTTGCGTCGTCACTCATATGACTCGTATGACTTGAAAAACTTCCTTGACATAAAAGCTTTAAGCAACAGAAAGTTAGCTACACAGACGGCAAGATAAAGTGGTAAAAACAATGCAAAATAAAGCATAATACTTAAAGTGATTTTTGATTTGTTTTTGCGAATGTCCCCGTCCACAGCAGCTGGACTCAACTTCTGTGCTGCTTCTCCAGACTGAGAGGGTGCAACCTCACACAACCCCATGTCAAATAACCTGAACCATCACCTAAAGGCGATGCCTCTCCAGCATTTCGAACTGAAATTCTGCAGCAAAATAATTTTGTTTCAGTGGAAGGGGTTATCACTATAGAGGATGTTATGTTTATTATGTTTTATTATCTGTGTTGCACCTCCCTTTATTTTTTTTTTTTTTTTATATTGATCCACCTTCTATCAAAGTATGAACTGCTCCACAACAGAGACTTGGTTTGGAGACAGTTGTGTCGATAAGAGAGAAAGACTTTTATTTTTTTCTCTTCAGTAAAACTCTTCACTTAATGAAATGTGTGTAATCCTGAGAACAAGATGCCGAGGGGCAGCACATGGCACTATACACTGAAAGAAAGAAGCTCAGAGCTCTACTGCGACCGAACAGTTCCTGGTTTACTAGTGTCTAAAGTCTGTGGTCCAATCCGACTGTAATCAACCTCAAATTTACAAACCAGTTCAAAAGCAAAAAGGTGTGTCATCATTAAATCAGTCAGCGCATGTAGAGCCTCATGTCTTATTCACCACTGAGCTTCTAGTGCAGCCGATTTGATGAAGACAAGCGAATGAACTTTCTAGTTTGACTGAGCTTTTATCCTCCGATTATTACACAACCGCTTCGTTTGCTACCGTTGCTTTTATCACAGTGTGTTTCTAGAATAAAAACCTCAGGAGAAAACCATCTAATTTAAAAACCTAATGCGAGATATATTCATGTCCATCTGTTGAGCACCTCGTCCCCAGCTGGCCCTGACGCTGCCCGGCTTTTGTGATCCTCTCTCTCACTCTCTCTCACTCTCAGCTGGCCTCATTGTTTATCACGGCGATAGCAGGACAGTGCTGCTTAATGTGGTGACATCAGTGGTTAGGCCTGATTAACTGGCCTCAGTGTCATTTGTCATCAAGGATATCAAGCATGCTAATCTGGAGGGGGACTCGCGGTTATCCCTGCTCACTCTCTACAGCGTCTTGTGTTGGGGTAAAGAAAACCGAACTGCAGCTTTTAAGAGTTTATTAGGCCTCGAGTGCAAACGGAGGGTCGACTTATCCACAAGATCACAGCCACGGAAACTTTAGTAACAAACTCGGTAAACAGTACAAGGCCAAGTAAGGTGAATGAAGCTCTAAAATCCTCCATTTACTCCTCATTAATTCACAATTTGCCCTCTCTAAAGCTTTTCATTTGGATGGACCACTTGTGTTTTTCCAGAGGCAGCGCCCCAAAAGAGAAGAACTGAAGGATGGAAAGAAGACAAGAGGGGAGGGAAGAGAGGGAGGGAGGCCGGGAGTGAGGACTAATCCCATTAGTGTGGCAGCTAAATGATTTGTTCCACTGAGAGAAAGGGAGATAAAAAGGTGTGTATGGAGAAGGGAAGGAAAAGAAGTGGGGGGGGGGATTGTCTTTTTGAAGGAGGACAGTAGCGACGAGGCACAAAACTCTTCCAAAAGGAAACCCCCTTCCCTCTTCTTCCCTCCACGCTAGCAGCCCCGGGCATCGTCATTAACAGCGCTCGGCGCTGCCCACACGCCGCTTCACTCCTAACATTTGAAAGTCTAATTCTTTTCCCGAGGGGGAAGTGACGAGGAAATGTAAGAACAAAAAGATGGAGACAGCGGACGGGGGCTGGTGACGAGCCAAATTCAACCACAAAACCAGAACCCACAGATGATAAATAAAACTTTGGCAATAAAACAAGGCAGAGGAAGTGTCATTATCAGAGTTTGGAGTAGCGCTGGATCAATCTGTGATGTAAACACTCCAAACCACAAAGATATTCAGTTTACTATCAGAAACTAGATAATATTCAAATGAGAAGCAGAAACCAGAACATTTTGATTTAAAAAAAAAAAGCACAAACAAAAACAAATAACAAGATAGTTGCTGCTGATTACTTTTCTGCCAATTAATCAGCTAATTGTTGCAGCTCTACTTCGCAGCTTTGGATTTAAGATTAAAAACAAATATCCCTCTATACTATTAGCAAGATTTAAAGCTACTAA
The DNA here is from genome assembly GCF_002814215.2 of Seriola lalandi dorsalis. Classification (NCBI taxonomy): domain Eukaryota; kingdom Metazoa; phylum Chordata; class Actinopteri; order Carangiformes; family Carangidae; genus Seriola; species Seriola lalandi. The sequence continues at coordinate 1,421,563 of NW_019525077.1, forward strand.
CAAAATCCAATTCACAACAATCTGCTGTTGGGCATTAAATTAAGTTTTTCAGTGCTAGTGCCTCCGAGACATCAGTTTGTGTAACAAAATCAAAACAAATCCATTTTTTCATACTTTAAGTTGAGAAATTAAACTTGTATTAAACACCATAGCTAAAATTAAATATTATCCAATCACCATGAAAATGTGATTTATCTGATGAAAGACTAAAAATCTGAACAGACTCATCTTCCAGCTGCTTTTTGATGCTACTGGCACATTTCTAAACATAAAGGTTTTAATACCAGGTCCTGTTCACACACGTTGGAAAACACTGTATCCGACACGAACCGCTCACTCAAACCATCTGCGAGAGGTGCGTCCTGACAGCCTGACAGACACTCGAGCTGTTTCCATTCTCCAAGAATGACAACAAAGAGACTCCCTGTCTTCATACAGGAAACTTCAACGGCTTCAGGAAGTGTTTAAAACAACAAAATGTGTGTTTATCTCAGAGAGACACAGAGGTGAAGAGAGGTAACAGAAAAATGAAAACCAACTCAGAAGCAGCTTCATGGCAGAGTCCACAAGCTTTAACTGGAAACAAACGGATGACATTGTGGTCATGGGTTAAATAAATGTGTGTTATGTCAAAATTAAACTGCACATTTGAGGTTTCCTGTTAATGTTTTACAGCAGACAGTGGCCACCTCAATCCTCGCTTATGAAATAAAACACTGACCTTTTGGAGCAACAGGAGGAGACACTATTCATACAGCAAATGCTGTGAATGTAAAAATTTAGGTCAATATCTACTAATTATATTGATCATAAAATGACGAGTCTGCGTGTCTTAGAGCGAAATAATACTCATAGGAACAGAGCAGATCCAGGATGCACTGGAAGGTGTTTATTAAGTTTATCATCATCAGAAATGTCAGGTCTGAATAAGCTGCTTCAACATCAGAACTAATGAAACTATGAGTCGATCAACAGGGAGCTATTTTATATATTATATTTAAAAGTCATACATTAAAAAAAGCCAAATATTTGCTGGTTCCAGCTTCTGAAATGTGAGAATTCGCTGCTTTTCTCTTTATGAATTGAATTTTTTGGGAGGTTTTGACCCTAAAAAACACTATTTTACATCACAAGATGACACCTTGGGGTTCTGGGAAATTTTGATAGACATTTTCTTTTTTGGACGTTTAATAGACTAAATGCTTTAACAATAAATAAATGAAAAATATAATAATATACAGATTAATCAAGCCCTAGATATAAAAACTTTCATAACCTCAGTTAAATCAATATGGATTTATTGACATTAAAATATTACATCTGCATAGATTCTTTACTCTTTACTCAACATTTAACCATGCAGATGTAAAAACCTGCACACACAATAAAAAGGCCTGAAGACACCACAGCGAGAGTTATTAGAGTTGTGTGTTTGAGAAAATAAAAGCCTGGATTCCCAGCCGTCGTTGTGCAGAGGAAGCTGTAATAACTGCAGGACTAACCAATGACTTCCGTGTCATCCTTTTCATTATCCCGGCCTCGGCTCGCGGTCACAGGGTCATAGGCTATGAAAACAGTAGCATGCCTTCATAGGTATAATGCAACACATTGTATTGTGTTGGTGGTGCGGGGGTGAGGAGGAGGAGGGGGAGGAGGAGGAGGAGGAGGAGGAGGTGTCCTCCCAGTGGGTAGTCATCCTGGTTGACAATAGCAGTAACATTCCACTGGAAACACTGTGGCATTATGGCCGCCCTCTCCTCGCCGGGAGGATCCCCACTTTCACCAAAACAAAGGGATTAACTCCAGCGGTATTCTGGGAATTTTCAACGTCACCTTTGGGAATGATTCAGAGGCGAAGGGAGGAAAAAAAACAATTGTTTCAGCGCTGTCAAAATTTTTCAGCATTATTATTTCTTATCGCTCACACACAGTCATGTTTAGCTCATGCGAAACTCTTTTCTCAAGCATGTGCTGACAAAATATTCTCAGTGCGCCAGATTCCCACAATATGCTCACATAACTTTTACTATTTATATTTTATTTTGTCTGACGTTTTGTTTTTTTATGCATTAAATCATTTTCTTTTTGTCCTAGTTAGTTTATTTCTCTACTGCAGCTCTGTTGAGGATTCACTTGACAACGAGGTTCAGATCAGAACTATATTTGTTCGAGCAGTGAGAGAAAAATAAATAAATAAAGAAGAAAAAAAATCACTGCAATAACTACTTAGCAAATGAGTGTGTAGCCAAAGTACCTGACAGAAGCAGCCAGTGGAATAACAAACAGGTTCATTACAAAGCCGCTGTTCTGGCACACAAGTATAAGTGGTTTCATTTTACTACTGTCATGAGGATTTAAGCAGTGAAAGAAGACGTGCACCAATAAAGTGAACGAATTGATTTGTTGGATTTCGAAGTGCTCTTCAGTGATGACAGATTTGCTTTGGCAGCTGCAGTTGTGAATCCATCAACAGTTCAACAATGTGCCACAATCTTTGGCAAAAATTAAAATAAACACAAGTGAGCCTTAAACAAGCCTATGTACTCAGAACTGTTCTGGTTGTAAAACACAATGAGCAACTGCAACATCCTTGAGTTTTTGAGTTGGAGTTTGTGAGTTTTCAGTGTGTGATCAAAGTGATCTCAGCTGCTTTACAGCCGACTACAGATCATGAGCTTCTGAGCAACATCCTGGCTGTCTTTCATATAAACTACATTTGGTGGTCATGGTGGGAAACTTGATTAAGTGGGCAAGAGAATCAATAATACTCTAATCATCAGGCTTGACATCATGCCTTGTAATGTAACATCCAAAATGTGGCTGATAATTTCTCACTAAATTTCTTTTTCCACACAGGGATGAAAACAGACACAGCGCCTGTCCAGAAGGCGGTATCCATGAACAAATATTGACTCGAGTGGTGACCCGTGCTCTGCTATTATTTCAGCCACGCTGGAGGGAAGGGACAATCAGCATTTTGCCGGTGCAGAGGTCTGTTTGGGGGGGGGGGGGGGGGGGGGGGCAGATGTCACTGAATATGCAAAACAGCTCGACAAGAGAGGAAGGGAGGGTAGTTGTATCAACAATGAACAACAGATGACCTGCTGAGGAAACATGACACCACCGTGTTTACGTTCAAAATACCCTCTAAATATGAGCTTACTGGATCAGAGATCCCCTTCTGCTGCCGTGTGTCCCGACAATAAGAATGTTAAAACCAGAGTTATGAAAAGATCACAATCTCTAATTTGAATAAACAAAACAGCCTTTCAGCAGCCTGTAAAACAGGTTTGGTATTAATGTATCTCTGTGGTACATGTTTTCATATTTTGAAGCAATCGGGGGATAATATTAAACACAGATGCCCACATGTGCAGATTAATAGTACTCATATACAACAGTTTCAAGTGTAGTAGATAATAAAAGTTATTGTGTGCACCACTACCAATAAACACGACATAACACAATCTCAACTATGTTTTTATGTCAACATTGACGCATCACAGCCCTCCCTCACAGCACATGTTTGCACATGTAATTATATAACAGCTTCTGTTATATAAACCAATGAAAACAAAACTAATGTAGTCGCAGTTATGAGCCACTGGGCAACAGCTGTCATTATAATTGTTATTATTATTAAATATTTAGTCAAATTAGTCCAACTGAAGCGTAGTGGACTGCTTTGCTGTGTCTGAAGTCACTCACAATTTCCTACATAACTCACCATCTTTAATATGTACACATTACTTTCTACCATTTTTACTGTTTGAAATTCTAAATCATAAACACACAGTTAACCCTCAGAAACTCCCCTAATGAAACACACAATGTATTCAGCCATGTATTGTTCTGTACTTGTGTTATTGTAGTCTAACATGATATATAATTCAGGAGACTTTGTGTTTACATATGTTTAAGATTAAGTAAACACCTAGTTAAACGATAAAACCCTGTCAACATGGCCGACGACAGATTAAGGAAATTGCTTAAATTTTGCACAAAAAAATTAAAACGCTTGACCAGTCGCAGAGGAAGCCAATGTTCTCTACACTCCTCAGACAGGGGATAGGTCAGGGAACCTGTGGACGGCGTTGCCATGGTGATCTGCCCCTCACTTTGTGGAAACTGAAACCTGAGAGGGCGCGAGCGCCATTGTCAAGCCGACTTCACTGCAGCACAGCGGTGAGGACTGAGGCCGCACGGTCCAAGAACAACATTTCAAAGTCAACACCCGAACGCATCAACAGAAGCCTCCGTCACCTACGTGTTGATTACAGATTACACAAGTATTATCTCTATAACTCATGTGACGAGGTGAGATGCAGCCTCGTACTAAAAAAAGCTCCCCATGTGGCGCGATGACAGCAGGCCTTCATGTGCACAGAAGCTTCAGCACCAGCAGATAAAGATCAATGGTGTCACCGGGGAGTCAATCCCCACTGTAAACACAGCCCCACCGCCCGCAGGAGGAAATCATTTACTGCTGCAGTTTAACAGTTTACTGAGAAACGCCCAACCTTCTTCGGGAAGACGCTGATGCACTCAGGCATGTGGCCTCAGACTTCAGGACCACTTCAGAGTTTTTGCTGTCTTTACCCGTCTGTAGTGATGTCCTAACTAGTTTGTCACATGACCAGTGAAAGAGGAAAAGTCCAAACTGCCCCACACCATCATTTCAGATTTAAAAGCTTGTCAAGAAAAATCTGTCACCGCAGCTTGTAAGAGTTTTACTCAGTGGTTTTGACACCGACGAAAAAGATCTCTGTCCTGACGACCATTTTAGCTGCGTATCTGACCCGATCTCCGTCCATACTACCGCACCTGAAAACGAATACAATACCTGAGCAATCACGTACACTGTGCATGCGTGAGCCGGTGTAAACAGGAAGCAGATTATCTTCTCTGCAGTTGATTAGTTGCAAAAAACATACTGAACAGCAAAGACAGCTGCAGTGTTAAAATGCTGAATTTAACTACAGAACAGCTGCCAGCAAAGACGACAAGGTCAGTAATGTCTGTATTTCATTATCCATGTTGTATCCCAAGTGTCCGTCTAATTACCGCCGCAGAAACGTCTAAGTAAACTTATTCTCGCAGGCTGGCGGCTTAACACTGAGAACCAGTGACCTTATTGGTAGATATTTTTCTCTTGTGATTTCTTGCTATGAATCCCTTGTGTCTTGTCTCTTGTAATGGGTGCTCTGTCTATTTTTGTTTATTGCGGCTCTGCTTGTTCCGATATGAGAAATTCATAAATAAAACAATCAAAAAAAAGTAAGAATAAGAAAAACCAGTCTCACATTGTCCAGTGTTGTGCTGCGCTCAGTTTCCATCACCTGTCTCTACCTCTGTCATTGAAAAGTTCTCTGTGCTGTGACGCAACTTAGAACAAAAGGGGAAAAAAAGCGCAGTAAGTCAATTAAAAAAACTGAACAACTCTGGTTCTTCTTGACGGATGCATTAATTCATCAACTTTGAGGAGACAACCACATCTCAAAGCTGGATATCTTATCTGCTGACATATACACTGATTTAGCTGCAATAAGCTGATTTTATCATCCTGGCTAACTCATTGGTCGAGCTCCAAGATGCCAGTTGCCATGTCTGTAAACTCTTATGCTAATAAAAAAAACAAAAAGGGTGCATCTTGGTCAGATAGTTTAATCTGCATCGGAGCTCAACCGACAGCTTTCACACCAGCCTGAGAGAAACAAACCAAACTGTCAGGTCTGTCCGAACCACAACAAACAAGTCAGGTCTGTGATCATCCTCAGACAAGGTAACAAAGAAATGTCTTGTTAAGGAAAGACCACAACATACCAATTTCTGTGCAGCCAGCTGCACATGCCAGCCAAAAGGGCGGAGGCTCAGCCAGCCCCGAGGTCACAGTGACCGGATCTTCACCAGGGATATGTAGAGCAGCAGCTGTAGACACAACAGAGCCCCCCCCCCCCCCCCCCC
>NW_019525077.1:1427546-1458984 GCF_002814215.2 Seriola lalandi dorsalis
CTCACCCTCACCCACAAAGCCTTGACCAGACCCCTCGATCCAGTTCACAACATCTCACTAATACACCAACCACAACAGAATTAGATGAAGCTCTATCCAACATGTTACTATTTGTAAAATGTCACAGCTGCAGAAACGATAGTCAAACAGTAAAACTTTGCAACTTAAGTGCATTTACTTTACATTACACGCAGATCAGTATCCTGGTTTTCATCATATTCAGGATATGACGTCTACATGGAACATGACAAGCCTGATTATTCATATCCAAGTATTCATGATTCTTATTGTATCCATGTTTCTGATCATATGTCGCACAGCTGAGTCTTCTGTCTCACCATCTCAGTCACAATCTTCAATAGGAATGAAGAATGTACAGAAAGCTCTTTACGCAACAGTGTCCTGGTTTCTGTCGCAGTACTCCAGGTAGCATATCCAGCTTATCTCTGTTTCTGGAAACAAGATAAAAGACTCCCAAAAACCCCTCGATCAAAACCAGGAGACAGGACACAACATTTAGAACATGAAGTGTAATCTACAAAATAAGAGGATTTTTCCTGTGTCCTCTGGAAGTTTGCCTTTAGCTTCTGCATAAACATAAGAGTTGAATGCAGCGTTCAGTGGCGGCTCTGAGCACGCACACTATGAATAAAACAAAACAAAAAGCTGTTGGCATCAGCAGGACGTATGGATCCAAATACGCAACTCAAAAAAAAAATTAAGACGTCTCAGGAAAGTAACGCAACAGTTGTATTAGCAACTTCAGACTCAAACTCACCTTCCTCATGTTGTGAAAGTCTCAAAGTTACTTAGTGAATGCATCTCCCACACACACACACAAACACACACAGCTCCCAGTACGACCAGAGAGAAAACATCCCGGAGAGAAATGAGGGATTAACACGGAGACGTCACCCGGCGCTGTCTCACACGGCTGAGCAAGAGCCAATCACAACACAGCCGCTCACACACATAAACACACACACACACACACACTGTAACCTGACAATACCAGCCAGTGAGGGAGACTGTAATATGAGCAGCCTGGTGACTAGCGAGCCGAGGGTCTGGGACTCTCTCAGCCGTAAACAGTGGCATCCCTGGCAGGACACAAATTCAGCAGCTCTTTATGTGGTGGTGCAGAGGATTATGGGAGTGTGGAGACACTGGGAGTGTTTCTAATAGACTGTGGAACGGCTCACCTCTCATTAAAGTGATACTCCACCCAATATGTATCTATTGAGAATGACACACACCACCCTCAGGGCCCTGTTCACCGCAGTTCGCTTTCTTTGACTACAGTGGAGAAGATGGAAAGGATTCCAATAGTTTCGTTATTGATAAATCTGCTAATTATTTTCTCAATCCATCATTTGCTCCATTAAAAAAAAAAAAACTAACACATTGAAAGCCTGAGGTAACGGCTTCAAATTGTTGTTTTTTCCAACAGTCCAAACACAAGGATATTCAATGTGCCATCATTGGAAAAGCTTTGAGAAGCTTGAACTGGTGAATCTCTGGTATTTATATAAAAAAAATTTATAATTTAAACACTTAAAAATTTCTGCAGATGACTCTTTTGTCAATTAATTGATTGCTCATGCAAGATGAGAACCCCAGAAAAGGGGTTCTCATCTTGCATCATACATCCTACCTTTCTTTAGCACTTTGACTGAACGTGTCATTAAACAGATCAAAGTGTGACTGTGCAATTTTTGAAGGAACTAACAAAACCTACGTATTAGACAGAATAGTTTCATTTATAAGCAATAAAATGCACCCTTGTTTAATCTTTCTACAGCAGCCCTACTTGGTTTGGTAGCTTTTGGTGGCTAATGTTAGTTGGCTTTTGGCAGATATTGTTATTTAACTAAGATTAAGGAGTCACTTATCTGACTTTAGACTCTTCTTTACTTATGTCACTGCGTTGTGAATTTTCCCTAATAAAACAAACAGAGAGCAAAGAGTTTCCACTGCATGTACGCCTCGTGGAGAACATACGGCACTCGGTTCATTATTTCATAAACAGAATGTGGTATTTTTGGTAAACAAGGCCCCGCACGCCACCTGGTTACAGCTGGTTAGCTCTCCTGATGAGGGTTAAGTTCTGGCTAAATTGAATCAGACTGAACTTCTTGTGGGATGCTTCAACTTGACAGGCAAAAGTCTGTGCATGCCTGCATAGCTGAGGGATTATCACAGTATCAATTGAGCCCTGAATTCCCTCTGCACCTGCCTTGTCCTGCTTAACGTACAAGAAACAGGCGGGAATTTCACTCCTCCGTTTTTCAGACGACTCACCTTTCACTCGCAAGTGGATGGAGAGGAATAGTGACAAGCTGAGGGGGGAGCTGCTCCTAAAAAACTGACAGTTCCTTCAGACACAGACAGCCATGGATGTTTGGTACGAAGGAACGCAGAATGTTTTGTTGATCTCTATCATTTCTGCTGCACTGCACAGATAGAAAGAAGCTCAGAGTTTTGTGGTTAGAAAAAAGGGACCAAAAGCACTGCTGACTGGGATGATAACTCTACACCTACCTGAAGCATTTTCACTGTTTCTGCAGAGTTCACTAAGTTATCGTAAAAAGATTTAAAATTTTTGTTCCACATAGAAAACACTTTAATAACCAGTCTCAACATCATATTAGCCAAAGTTAACATGCCTTCAGTAACGGATAATTTCCAGAAGTATTTGTCCATTTTAAGTGTTTGCCTGTACAGAATACAGAGTTAAGAACAAATTCATTGTGATTTGAACGTTAGATTTTCCCTTCACCGTGCAGCTTGAAGTAGGTGAAACTGTAGCAGAAACCCTGACTCTGATCCTGCCCAAAGAGATTACATATCAGACAATTTAACATCAGCAGAGCCTTCTTCTCTGTAAGCGATAGTTCAGTGAAAATCATCTGCGTTTGCCTTGAAGCATGGGTAAGGCATTGAAAGATAATTGGGGTTTCCTGTGTCGCCACATTCTGTTTTTTTTCTGCCACTCCTCCCATTATGGTCAAATATCAAAACAAATATTTTCCAGCAAGCCGTGTCAAGCACCGTGCTTTCACTTCAGGGTTTCATTTCGATGTGTAATTAATTTAATCCACAAGGATCAGCCCACAAGCTCTAGCTCAGGCCACGAAAGACCGAAGCACAAAGTCATGTCCACTAGGGACCCACAAGCAAAGTCGACACTCACCCATCTTCATAAGAAATCTCTAAAAAAAAAAAAACAAAGTTTATTAATGAGTTCTTCAAAAACCTTTACTTTTGTCTGGTTCAAGACACTAGCAGCTGTGTGTTGGGTTAACATGCTGGGTAGAGCACGTCAGAGAGAGTGTGGTCAAAGTTTATATCATTGTGATTCAGCAATGTTTATGAAAGGAAGGTCTGAATAATATCTAGCTACTATCCAAACAACTCAGCGGGTGTTACTGAGAGGTCAGGTGTGCAAAGGTTGGGGAAACGATTCAAGAGAAATGAAATCATCTGTGAGACGAGGAAACTCATTCAAACAAATTAATTTGCAAACGTCAGTGATTCCTCCTGATGATCTCTGATATAAGGAGCATGTGACGACTGAGAGGAGGCGTGAATGAAAGCACAGGGATTAACATACCAGGAAACAAAACATCTTTGTGAAACACACTTCAAGGTTTAGCCGGGGGTTAATCCCAGCTACACAAGAGAAATACCTTCACTCATTCATGTTTGCCGCGACAATTTCTTCCTCCCAAGCAGAAACCTCACACAAGTTGAAGCACGCAGGAGCGAATATATCGGGACGATTCTCCATACGGCTGAAAAAACGACCAGATCCTCAAATAGATGAAAGCCGATCCAAGTCAGAAAGAGGGAACGTTTCAGTCAAGGATTCTTTAGTGGACACATTCTGACATGTAACGTGACAGGTTGCGAACTTAAGAGTTTCATGAATTTGTCCTTTGTCTCTCTATAATGCCACAGTGGGGATAAGTGATGCACTAGCTGAAACGCAGGTTTGCAAGAATTTCAGTTAACTTGGTTCACAGCCTCAGCAGATGCCACTGATGGGGTCTTCAGATATACAGTCTGCAAACAAGGGTGTCAAGTCTATCATCAGCGAGAGGAAAGGCCATATTGTTACCTCAATGAAAAGGGTTAAGAGGGAAGATTAATATTTACCTCTGCCAAATATTTTCACCCATATCTGTTTGTTTGTATGTTTTTAAGCAGAATTATGGAGAAAAAAAAGTACTAGAATTTTGGGGCAGATCTGCATCATTTACTGTTAAATTTTAATTTATTTAATTGAAATCTGGTGTATCTTGTTTGACATTGGCCTCAGCAGAGGTCTGCACTCTGAGTGCCCCTTCAAATTTGGGGAATACACTTACTTGTTTTTTTTTTTTGCCGAGAGTTACATAGCTCTCAAATTTGTAGGCTAAAATATGATGCTAAGCCCAGCAGCCAGCTAATTTAGGTTAGCAGAAAGACTGGAAACAGGGGGGAAATTATCATATAAATATGAAAAACCTTTAAAAATATTAATTCCAAAACAGGACTCAACACCTCACATCGCTAAAAATAATATTTGATGAAGTCAACAATAGAATGCGCTATGTGGCATCTACTCAAGACGTGTTTATTCTGTTGGTTTGGTTTTTAATTAATCTTGGCACTCCATTCAAATAACAGTAAATCAAAAATAATGGACCATTCTTAGGTTAACAGTGTCCAATGACCAGCCATTCAAAATGACAATCTTTACACACTGCTGCGACTCAATAGAGATCCATACCTTGTTTACATCACAATTTAAAAAACATATGTTTGTCTAATACGCCTGACATCATTCTACCTAATATTTGTGAGTGCATGAAAAAAAAAACCAAACCCAGCCAACACAAATGTCTCGCAATCCATCTCAGGCCACTCCGACTCTGTTAAGCTCCTAAATCCAGCAAGCTCTGGTTTAAAAAGATTTTTGGAGCATTTTTGCCAGAGCTTTGATCACTGCAGTAATGACTTCCTAGCAAACAATGCGGTGCTGCCCTGGCAGCTGCCCCAGGCTGCTAGAAATCTTTTAGGAGGATTCCCTGAAGCTTGACTTTTCCTTTTTTGTTTTTATTAAATTAATCAAGTCCATTTAAAGTCTGCTTTGCTGGCCTTGTTGTTTTATATTTCACACATCCACGCCTGAAGGCTACTTATGCGATATATGTAAAATACTCGGATGTCTTGCTAAACTGATGTAGTTTGCATGAAATATGTTCCTCGGTGCAGTTCTCAGCAAGGTTTGGTTTTTGCAGTTTGCTTCGGTGGATTTAGTATTTAAAGTAGACTTGATCTTGTAATAACAGGTCAGTCCCTGAGGCTCATGTAGGTCTTCATCCCACACTTACAGACCTGAGCAGCTGTAACAACTCCCTTCACCTCCACAGTCATACACTGAGAGCAGTAAGAGCGGTTTCCTCTGGGTTATACAGCAGTGAAGCTCTCACAGAAAAAAATAAATTAAAAAAATCTTTCCAAGTTAAAGCACACAAAAAAATGCAGTATTTTTAGCTATGAAACATGCAAGAGAAGCACAAACGGGTCAGAGGCATGCACAGATGTTCCACCTAAACTAAAATTACAACTCAGCACCCCCTCTGCATAAAATTACAGAGAAAACACTACGGCGAGGACTCCACAAAAACTGCACAGCCACAAGAAAAGCAAGGCAGGAGTTGACGTGCAACCCGCTCAGACGGCGCAGTGGAGTGGAAGTCATTTTCTCTAAACAAACAGTGGAGGGATGGGAGTCATAATCACAGGGAGGTGGTGGCTGGGGAGGTGGAGGGGTGAGGAGGGGGTGACACATCTGAGCAGCGGAGGCCAGGCTTTGATCATGTGGACAGAAGGCTCGTCTCGCCGAGGTGTTAATTGAGAGACCTCTGCCATATGTCCACAAAGGCTGAATGACCGGCCTGATGATGTGGACCCGGAGTGCCGCTAAGCCTGATGTACCAAGCAACGCCAGGCTGAGGCTGCTTCCACCAGATCTGCTTATGTGTTAATGGGGGACCAGTGAGAAGCTGAGGAATGCCTCTCACCGGTGTTGCTGGGGGACGTGCACAAATGTACAGATTTAACACTAAGCTTGTTACAGTAAGAACAGAAGTAAGTCTGAGCTCAGAGAAAAGTCAGTGAAGTAAACAAGAAGCACATGAGAGTGTAATTATGCTAAGAATCAGTTTTCAGAGCTGAAACGATGAATCAATTAGTTGAAAACAGGACGTTTTTTAGAATAATTCAGTCATTTTTAAGCAAAATATAACAAAGCTGACTTTGACAATATAAATACTTTCCCTAAGTGTTTTTCCTCATTGTGAACTTATACAGCAGGAACATTAAATGCTAAATGTATTGTCCTCTGATCATTGATGCTCAAGAACGTGCAGGCCGATGAACAGACTGACAACACACTGAAGACATATTGTCAGTATATACGTTGCACCATGGTGGTTGCAGCACAAAACAAGACGGATCTGCTGGTTACAGTGTCTAGAACAAACTCTTTGGCTCCACTGCCAAGAACTGGTGAGCAGAAAAAGAAAAAAGCCTCTTACTGAGATTTAACTTTAACACTTTGAAAATGTAAATATACATCAACTGCCAGTTTATTAGACTCACTAACTAAAAAAATAATGTGGTCTAATACAACAGCCCTGCCAAGAAAAGAGATACTGAATCAACTTAATGGTCATCTTGGAGGTTTGTGGTGTTTTTTTTAGCTGCATTGCATTAAACTGAGGGGTGTTTCTAATATTTTATCCATGAAATGAAATAGAAATGTGTTCAATGTTACTTGGTGTAATAAAAAAAATAAAAAAAATCAAGTGCCCTGTCAAAAGAATGTACCTGCATGACAGGAAAAGTATGGGTACAGTGTATAACTCATGAAGTACAACCGAAATTCAGAATTACAATCCAAGGTTTTGTAAATCAGTGCTGGTTTGATGCTAAAATGTCTGTGTTTTTATAAATGAATACATTGAACCTTGAATTATTAGTATAAATTAAGCCTGTGGATCAATGTTAAGCAAGATAAGGCAGCCAAATCCTCTAATAATGGAGTTGAACCAGTATAGCCAGAAAAAAAGAGAAGAAATTTTTGAGTAATTTTTAGAAAATAAGACACTTTCCCACAGTGACTGTTCAAAAAGATCACCAGGTTTGAGACTTTTATATCTGAAGGAATGCTTTGTTTGGTCTACTGAATGAAATCACTGTTTGCAATCTGTACTTATTATACCCAAGTGTAGAAAAATGGATTCAGGGATATGCCAAAAGTGCCACACTGGAAGCCTAAGAATTTCATTAAACCGTTGGCACAATGCTGATTTTCTTCCCCTTGACATATCAATTCAGCGCTTTATCTCCAAAAAGGAAAAGTGGAAAAAGCCTCCGAGTCAGGAGAAAATGGCAGAGCCCTCTATTTGACCCCAGCTCTTCACCAGCACAATAGGGACCACCATCCAGGTCTGTGTCCCCACTGTTCTGATCCTGAAATGCCCTCAGCTCCGCCAACACAACTTCTGACAGTAAGAAAAGAGGTAGTGGCACGCCAAATCCCAGAGGAGTAGAAGAAGAAAAGCAACTCCGCCGTACGGTTTGGAGGCTGGACACCAGATATGACCAACAGCAGCTTCTTTTACACTGTATGTAACATTTCAAAAGTTGATGACAGTCCCTTTCAGTGGCCTAGAAAGAGGCTTTTGTTAAGAGTCAAGCACTGGACTGTACTTCAAGCTCTGAGGAGGAGGAGGCAATGAAAATGAGTGGGATGAAAGAAAGAAGCTGTTAGATTCTTTTTAAAGGCTTGAGGTGAGGAATCTGTGGTGAAGCCTGATTTAAACTGTTAAATCCCAGGCAAAGATGAGTCAGTATGGATCATATAATAGTGAGGGGATTACCACGCAGGTCACATGAAAGAGGTGGGTCACTGTTTGAAGAGCAAAATCCCTCAAGGAAACCAGCACCATAAGCCTCAAAAGTTACACTTTTCTTACCCTCCTTTTATGCTCCTACACCACATTTGCTTGCTTGCACTTGGAGCTCAAAGTTCAACTCATACTGCAGCATTACACCTGTGTGGCGCGAACATGCTTGTGTGTGCAGTCGGGGAGGGAAAAAAAACAAACAAACCCCCCCCCCACACCAGATTACCAGACAGAGCAGATACGACAAACACCATATGACTTTAAACATAATCCTGCTTAACCAGCAGCGCTTCATGGGATTGTCTGGTCTGGTCTCTGCAGGACCACCTGACCGGGAGCACGCTATGGAAAGCACGTATCCAAATAACTCAACCAAGGGCTCGTGCATGCTTCTATAATCACAAAATATCCTCAATATCTTTTATGCGTTAAGGAGGATGACATTAATTTACCCCTTTGCATGTATCAGAAGCTCCATGCGACTGCAAAGCGTTTCACTTACCCGACTCCAAGTGTCCCCCGGGCTCTCCTTGGACTTAAATGCAACTCCACCTCTCTGTTGACTCAGCTGCTCGTCCTTGGAGTCAAACTCTTCTACATTAATCGTCCGAATAATGTAATAACGTCAGGTAAAAGTGTACACGGTTACACGTTTTTAGCCCCGCGGAACACGGCTCGTCCCGTCTGCACCACCAGCAGCCTCTTTGTACTTGCCCACTTCTGCAGCAAGTTGTTCACCGGCGGTCATGCGCAGTCGGTGCGCCCCAGACAAGCTCAGTCCGCTCAGCGCTGATATGAAGGTCAGTCAGCGCCACAGGTGTAGCTTACCTGCCGGAAGGTCGGCCTACTATTACTGTCCGCGAGCTACAGGGATATGTACCCGCTAGCCTTCCTGTTGAAAAGTTTAATCACTACAGGAAAACGCACCGGGCCCTACAGTAGGATAACTTTAGCCTTTAAAAAATTAGTAATGTTCGTTAACTTTAACACCTTAGTTTTGTGATTACTCATCATCAAACCAGAGTTAAATAAAACGACTATAAATGTTTACCTAGCCAGTAAAAGCACCTAGCTTAAGTGTAGATGTTTTTCCTCCGCAAAACAACATAGTTCTCTGTCAGTCTAACGTACTTTAAATGGGCTGCTGTCACTTGGCGGATTAATATCAACATTTCTCTGTTGTTCTGTGCCACAGGAGTTACTTTCTTCAAATTTTAACGCTCTCTTAAATCTCTCAACCTTTAAAAAAAAAAAAAGTCTAGAAACATATACATATAGCTAAATATATAGCTAAATATATGCAGTTATTATTTAGAATATTAATGATCATTCTAAGCTACTAACACACACCTATAGTGTTTGGGACGGAGCAAAGATACAAGGTCCAGAATGAAGTCAAGACCGCCATCTTGTGGCGGTTTGTTTTAACAGCGTGAGATGAAGTTCAACAGAAAATGTAGAAACAAACTGCTACAAGTTGATGATAAGATTATTTTATTAAAGCAACATAGAAAGTCTTTGATTAATTATAAATTCAGGAAAAACTTCAGTGTGTTGTGATTTCTATACTGTGCTGCTGCTACTGTTAAAATTCATACCAGACACGCTCCATAAAAACCATCAACAAACCACATCTCATGGTCTACCTAAATGATGCAGCTCAGTTAGTTAGTTGGTTGTTATGGAGATATCACATGATTTCTAACACTTAGTGGTCTCCATGACAACTGAGCAGATTTGTATTTGTTGACAGTCTGAATCAAAACTCAACAAATGATCAATTTTAAAGAAAGACACTGTAAAAGAAGAAATGGATTTGTCAACATCTGTGTTGTGATGCAGAGCAGGAAACAGTAAAACTCTGGTCAAAAGTTCCCACAGTGTGACACTGAAGTGACAAGGATCAAAATTTGTACTTGTCAGTGTCACACACTGGGAATGTTGCTCACTGAGTTTTCCAGTTTTCTGCTCTTTATCTCTGCACACAGACATCCACAAAGCATTTCTTCTTTCCCTGTGTTTTTGTTTGTTTCTTTATTGGTTTATCTGGGACAAACAGATTACAAGATAACAAGTGGGGGGCTAGCTTGCTAGCATTAGCACCTAGCAGTAGCAGTTATGCTAATGCTGCTAGAGTGTCTAAGAATTAATTTGTAATGTGTGCTTTTTTTATTTTTGCGGCTTACATCATGTGCTGTGGTACAGTGGATGGATGGGCATCGGTTGAGAAAACTAAGGTCATCACATGAGTCACTATCACAGGGTGAGGAGCCCTGGAGAGAGACTGCAGTGACTGAGATCAGTGTCAGGATGAGTCTCTACGACATAAATGAAGCTGAAAGTAACGTCCTTTGTGCAGATTGAAACATGAGGAGTGAAGTTCACGCACCAAGCAGCAGGAACATTCAAAAGTTCTCCAGGAATTTTCTTGTGTTTATTATTCTCTGTCCTCAGTGTTCATAGATTCAGTTTCTTGCCTTTTACTTCATTTCTACTGTTGTTGATGGATGATAGTAACAACATTTGAAGAGCAGAACCTGTTCAGCTCTAGCACAGTCACCACCTTCACAGGTGAAAGTATTGACCAGTTTAACATGAAAACGGTGTTCAGTAGGAAACTGATGGAACTGACTCACCGGATGTGCTGCTGTGACCTCGGAGACGGATGTATTCACCTCACGCACTCTTTAGTGTGAACTGAACATTGACAGTTCAGATTGTGAAGCAGTTGTCAGTGTAGTACAGCTCATGTACATTAGTTTTATTCAGCACTTCATTGTTGTCATTGAAAAGGTGTTTAATAAATAAACCTGTCATTAAATTGTACTGAGTATGTTTGAGTATGTTTTCATATTTACCATCTGCCTCATGATGAATCTAACAGGACACTTTGGTGAATTAGTGTTTTCATTATTTAAATTGGTAAGTACATAAGACTAATTAGAAAAGCACAAACTCTAGTATCTATCTCTAGATCCACATTTAAACATTTCTATCATGTTTGTTGTTGATTAAGTAAATGTTTATAGCAAATTTGTTGGTTATTTATTGCAGATTATCTTTACAGAAAGCCGGTTTAATTGCTGTAACATATGTTTTGCTTTTGCTCTTTTCTTTATATTTCCCTTTATTTTACCAGGTCAGTTTCATTGAGATTAAATTTTGTTTATTTTTTTTTCATCAGAGACCAGGCCAAGAGAGCAGTAAGAGCCCACATGTGCTGTGAAGAAATAACAGGTCTGCTTTCTGATCGATGGATGTGTAAGAGGATGGATAGAAGATAGATAAATAGATTATATTCCTCCTGTGGTGGCAATTTCTCTAAATAATGGACTCACTCGAGAAAAGGTCTTCTGTGAATTTATTCAACACACTTGCTAGTGGACGACAACCAGTGACATGGAATGTGAGAAACCTTAAGAAACATACATAGGATGTTGAAGGCTGAGAGCAGCTTCCTCTCAGCTTAACTTTTATACATGTCTCATGCAGGTGCATCTCATCAAGTTATGGTATCTCTAAGGAACAGAGGAATAGATGTTTAACTTTTACAAAACATTAGAGAATCACAACTCCATATTCGGTAAACGGCTTTGAAAGGGTACAGGAAGAACGGTACTGAAGTGTATTTGCAATGTTTTCCACTACAGCGCCCATATGTTACTGTTTAACATTTAATTCTATAATGATTATCTACATTATCATAGACATTATCTTTTAATCGTATATGGTCTATAAAACACCCAAATCAGTGAAGATTTGCCTCCACAATTTCCTAGATCACAAGGTAACGTTATCAAATGACTTGTTTTCTCCCACACACACACACACACACACACACACACACACACAAACTAAATTCTCACTGGCTACAGTACAACAGAGCCCTCTGGTGGACCAAAATACTCTTAATTCCAGTGATACTCCATGTGTTTCCTTTTCATAAGCTCCTGCATGTAAATTTACATACTGTAAGATGCAGAAGTTAGTTTTAGATTGGGCAGTTAAGCAGAGAGTTAAATTACAATACTGAGCAACCAGTTCTCCATTATTCTTACACCTCTTAATGTTGTGAAAATGTGGTAGACATTGTGGTTAAAGCGTTAAAGCTGTTTGAAGCACACTTTCACATTTATGAAAAGAAAAGACCAGATAAAAGAACCCACAGTACTTAAACTGGTCAAATCTGCAATAGATTACACCAAAGAAACTGGAGACTCTTTAAAATACACTTTCTGATTTGTGAAACTTGTATTCTATGTGTGAAAATGATAAAAATAAAAATTAAAAAAAGGTTGATTTCACTGCTTTTTTCACATCCAGACCACATCTGGTCAAAAACAATACACTTACATGTAGATTTGTCAAATCAGGACTAAATTATACCAGGCATGCTAAAAAGTCTTTAAACTGTGTTTTAAAGAGTCCTTATCGTTGGTTATGGTATGGATGTGAAAAACACAGTGAAAACTGCTTTGTTTTGTGTTTTCATGAATAGAGGTTTCACAGATCTGATTTAAAGAGTCTTCAGCTTGTCTGGGATAAACCCCTCCAAACTTGACAAGTCAAAGTGAAGGGTTTTTTTTTTTATCTCAACCTGGTCCAGTGTGCTCTAAATGTGAAAAAAAAATCTCTCTGTAACAGGTGAAAAAATCTACCATGAGAAATTCCTATCAGCACATAGAGTGGTGACCATAGACTGTATATAAAAATGGATGTCAACGCCGATTCTGGAAAATGAAGCCAATGCGGAAATGCCTTAAACTTGCACTCTATCAAATGACCATCAGGGGGCGACTCCACTGATTGCAAAAAGAAGTTCGATTGAAGTCTTTTGGGAAATTACCCTACTTGTCACTTGATTTGTTACCTCAGTAAACCTTTTCGTTATGTATTTATGGTCTGAATCTCTAGTTTGAAGTTTTCTTCAATACAACATGATGTTAATTTTTCAATTGATGGTCCCATTTAAAAGAAAATAGACGTTAAAGCAGAGTGGGTTTAGGGTGTGACTACCACATGATTGGCACACAGGGGGACCTGTCTGTTAATCCGGATAGAGGCCGGAGCGATGTGTCGGACATTTGACTTGTCATAGTGTTTTCAGTTCATCAAAGTTAGCTCCAACATGTTGTCTGCCTGAAAATGTCTTATTCGGCGTTCAGTTGTTCTGAAAGACACTCAGAGGAGTCAGTGGTTCAATTTTTTCCAGTAAGAACATTTTGTTTTTAGCCTATTTCTTTGCTAGCCAAAATTAGCAACCCTTGTTAATATCATAGTTCAGGTGAAGATGCACCTTGCTAACCAAGGTAGCCAGCTAGTGCTAGCGTTAGCTTAGTTAACTTAGCGATTGCTATGCTAATGATACCTGGCCCTGCTGGGAAGGTGACCTGTGTCAACCTGGGTTAGCCTGTGGAGATGTTCAGTCAAAGCCCAATAAAAAGGTGAATTTAATCTATGTCAATCTAACAATGTTTGGTTTGTGTTTCTGGCACGTGACCCAGTTTAAGTGATCTGAATTAATGTAATGCGCAGCGTTAATGTTAGTTAATACATTGTCCATCAAGACGTTGTGATAGTTCAAGTTAAGATAACGTGACATATACAAAATGTGTAGACACATATTTGTCATATAGAAGATTATTCATTTAATACTCAAACCAGTCCTCAACTGAAGCAGACATTCATGCACCTGTCCTGACAGCTGATAGATATTTGTGATTAACTGTGATCCACCACGTCTTAACTCAAGTGTTTGTCTTTTATTGTCATTGTGGAGGCTGTCATTGTAATTGTGGTAATGTTTAAGTGTACTGGCATATACTGAGAAATGTTCCTGATATTTTGTCAAATCAAATTCAAGTGAATTTTAGGAGAAAAATATGAGAAACAGCATTTCAAACAAAATAGAAACTAAAGTGAAGCTGAAATGAGAATCACAGTTTTGTCTCCTGAGCTGAAGAAGAGCAAAATCTCTTCAGGAATTTCCTAGTTATGTGCCTTCAATAGCCTTGAAGGCATATATTATTATTCTGCACACTTATTTGTCTTAGTCATCTTCTGTATTGAAATTTCGGCGTGTAACTAGTCCTGCAGCTTTGAGAAAACCTAGACAATATATATATATATATTCTTAGCGATTTGAGTAACCATGGCAATGTAAATGTTGACAAAAGGTGAAAAAATTGAATGAGGAGACGTCTTCAAAACAACCAAACCCTCTTTGGAGCTCTACTATTGCGTCTTCAACACACACACACACACACACACACACACACACACACACACACACACACACACACACACACACATATATATATTGTCAGAAACACACAAACACCATCTCGATGATTTGGAAATAAAAAATAAAAGTCTCAACATGGTAAGAGGGAATTATTGGCTTTGTTGTCCAAAACTTTATGCAATTTATACAGCCAAACACAGAAGCACGGACACTTTCAAAATAAGAGTCTCAAAAAGTCCCCACCTTCACTGGTGAAAGTATTGACCAATTTAACATCAAAATGGTGTTCAGTAGGAAACAGATGGGACTGACCCACCAGAACTGCAACCTGGAGCAAAACGAGACTCGTAATAAATGTGTGATGCTGTGACCTCAGAGACAGATGTACTCGATGACAACTTAATTGTTTTAACAGGTCAGGTTGGTGAATTACTGTTTTCATTATTTAAATTGGTAGTTGCACAAGACAAATTAGAAAAGCACAAACTCCTAGTATCTATCTCTAGATACTGTATTGATTGATTATCACTGTTGAAGGACGGACACATTTAAACATTTCTATCATGTTTGTTGTTAATTAAAGCCAACATAGAAAGTCTTGTGATTAATTACAAATTCAGGAAAACTTCAATGTGTTGTGATTTCTATACTGTGTGTGCTGCTACTGTCAAAATTCAAAAACCATCAACAAAGCAAAGCTTCATAAAAAACTTTATTTCACATTAAAACTACATTAATTTCAACAATTTACACCACTGGAGACGTGTACAAAAGAATGTAATAAATGGATGAATTAAATAATGTGTGCAATTTACAATCAACTGTAAGTGACAAATTAAAAATAAAAGTCTGCATAATAAAGAGAGGTGGATAAATCTTATTTAGTAACACGTATAAATTATAGTAAAAATGTAAAAATAATACTTCATAGCTAAGTGAGCCTGACAGGTTGACTGTAAGCTATTGCAGCCGTCCATAAGTCATTGAGGTGAGGTGCAAAAAGTCCAGGAGCCATTAATCATCAGTCTTCGTGTGTGACACAGTTCACATGAAGCAGACAGTCTGAGGGAGAAGCTGTTCTGAAGTCTGTTCATATTCTGCAGAACCAATTTAAAACACAAGGTTAGAATATGTTTTACACTGTGGTTTTACAGTATAACATTAGCACACATGCTAACTTCAACTACAATAACATTACAAGTTACTCCTCACATATATGATATTTGCCAAACCATTAAACAAGAAGACATTTGGTCACTTAAGAGCAGTGCAATAAGCTGAAAACACACCTTATAAAGTATTTTATAAACCATAGTAGGCACAGTGTCATCAGCTGCCTGGTGCAACAGTCAGAAAAACAAGGGGTGAAAGTTTTGCTTTTGTTTTAGGCAACAGACAAAGTGGAAATCCATGTTTTCACACCTTCTGCCATCTGCTGATGCACAGCGCACTTGTGGTTGACACTTTGGTTTATCGGCTCAGTCTTGTCAGCTCTCACCTACTGTAGGTTACATTAAAATATTGCAGTTTTCCTGTATGTGAGTCAAGAATCCTACATGATAAAACCAGTACGAAACTGTAACTGGCAGTCACATTTAAATACAGATGTGTTAGCACCACAGTGTGTGGTTGACAGTTTCCTCTAAGGAAGACGCAAACGAGGAGATTCATCAGCTTATCAGTGAAAACAAGACAATTGTGAGACTCGACTGTTAAACATGGAACTTCCCTACCATCAGAAAACTGCAATCATCTTCCCCACTGTTGCCAAATTGTTGATATTTTGGCCTGACTTTTAGATGTTTGTGGTTGGTGTCTGTTTATCTTGGTTTTAGAGGAATTTATGGCACTTAAGGGAAAGCTTTTATTGCCCTTAATGTAACATGTTGTTGACCTGTCTCTCCTCTGCTCCATGTGTGTGGGGAGAGGATAAGTAGCATTTAATTTTGTTTGTTGTTTTGTCTTCTCCCCAGCAGCACTGTACTTCGCTGAAACACTGAGCAGGCTTCAATACTTGCTGAACTAAGCAGTCTGATTTACACTGCACTCATCTCTGTGGGTGGGCTGACCTTTCTGACATTGAAAATCGGGAAATTGAAATGCTTGCAAATGTTTCCTTTGTTGGGGCACAGATTGGTTTCACTTGTTGCACATACTGATATAGTACCCTGAACATGCTTATGAGAAGAAGGCTGAGTTGGTTTATTCTGTGACAACCTTTCATGACCTTTCTTATTTTCTGCTCGATCTTTACTCTTGCTCTACTTTTGCTTCTGCAGTAACACAGCGCACAGTCTCCTTTAAGTTCTCCTCTAGGTTTTGTTTCATCTTGAAATTGACAAGAAGTGAAATTGAGTCTTTGAGTGGTGCTAATGTTTCTTTTTAAGAAGATTTGGCTTAAGGTGAAAGGGAAATCAGTGCAGGGGCTCATAGTTTTGGGCGGAAGCAGTTCTCCTCTTACCCTAAACCTCCAGTTAAGGATTCCTGTCATACACTATTACTGAGTGGCAACTCTCCTCAAACCTTGTCGTTTCATGGATTCTCCGACACAGTCTTCAAACCTCATACCTGCCCAAACAAGAACCGAATGTTCACTCAGCATCTAATATCCCAAACTGTGACATGTGCCGATGTCATGAGATAATCTACGTAATCAGAATCCAAAACATTGATCCACTGACAAGGAATAAAATCTGAAGAGTTTGGGAAAGTGACACAGGAAGTGACTGTTGCATCTCTGCATCCATGAGACTTCACTGTTCTGATGTGAGATTAGCTAAAATATATCCCACAGGTTAAAGGTCACTGACCCCACGAAACATGTTTTTTTTTTTTCAAGAATTCATACTGTAATCATGGCCAAAATAAACGTATTACTTTTTAAGAAATTCCTTCAAAGTCTTCACTATATACGATATATATTATGAGTCTGAACAGAACATGGATTTACACTCCAACGTGACCAGTTGCCTAAAATAAATAAGATGATTAAAACAACCAACTATTTTTACATTTTTGTTAAAAAAGGAAATCTTTTTCAGGCTGTAAAAAAAAATATAATTAGTCGACTAATCAGTTCCTGGATCAACTGTGTCAAATCTTTTCAGTCAGTGATTTGTTTTGACCTAGCGTTTCCTGTTTATTGCAGAGATGGTGTTACTGTGGAATTCTATATGCATATGTGTGTGACTCACAAACTGATTGTATCATTTCCCCCTGTTTTTCTTGCTTTTTTTTTCAGTAACTGTCAGATCACTGTAGCCTCTGAATTTTGACCTCTTTTCATTTCCGATTGCATATTAAAATGTTGCTGTGTGACGCATCTGTTCTGTTTCAGTCCTTAGTCAGCTGATTGCACAAAATATAAAATAATATTTTAAAATCAAACATACTGGGTGTTTGTGTTTGCGATCTATGTTGTCCTCATGTTTGGATATGATGGAAAATCCACTTTCTGCCAAATCAGTCTTCTTAATGTGGCAGAACATTTGTCCTCAGCTTAACCAATCAGAACCAATGTAATATCAATGTAAAATCACAAAAGTTGATTTGTCTTGTATCAGAAAGATAGAAAATTAAATGTGTCCTCAACCCTGATTTTGAATCATTGAATTAATTTTACAAGAAAAATGGGAAATGAAAAATGCTGAATTTGATTAAAGTGTGCCAAAGATCCAAAACGTTCAGCCAAGGTTATCATATATATGCTGAGCTTGTTTTGTTTTTATGCAATACTGGGTGGTGTGCCGTGATTTTCTGGGGAAAACAGAACAATCGTTTTGATAAACCGCAGCAGAGAATGGGAGGAGGCAAGAATGGCTGACATATTAGAACTTGACAGTGCTGACTGACGATCAGTTCAAAGGGGCAGCAATACACTTTCACCAAACACTTTCCAAGACAACACAATGGTGTGCTGTTGAAAATAAGAAAGAATTAATGAAACCCCACGTGAAATAGTCAAGGGGGGGGCTGCCTTACTGCATAATTAAAAAAAAGAAAGATTCCAGAAGACAAGAACAATTAGGGCAGCTGTGGTCCAGGAGGTCAAGTGGGTCGTTCACTGACCAGTAGGTTGGTGGTTCGATCCCCGACTGGCTGTTCCTTCAGTGTATGGGTGTGATGTATGTATGAAAGGGATTCTTTCTCAAGCAGGACACAAAAGATGTACGCTGTGCACACAAAAGACCGTTTAGAGCGAATGGTTTATCATACATTTCCCATGTCCCCGACCTGCCTGTTTGAGCCACATTCGGAGGTGGTCAGGGACAAATGGAGCCACATAAGGAATAACGCGTCAAATGCTTTTATTATTATTATACAGTGGGTACGGAAAGTATCCAGACCCCTTTAAATTTTCACTCTTTGTTTCATTGCAGCCATTTGCTAAAATCAAAAAAGTTCATTTTATTCCTCATTAATGTAAACTCAGCACCCCATCTTGACAGAAAAAAACTGAAATGTAGAAATTTTTGCAAATTTATTAAAAAAGAAAAACTAAACTAATATCACATGGTCATAAGTATTCAGACCCTTTGCTGTGACACTCATATTTAACTCACATGCTGTCCATTTCTTCTGATCCTCCTTGAGATGGTTCTACTCCTTCATTGGAGTCCAGCTGTGTTTAATTAAACTGATTGGACTTGATTAGGAAAGGCACACACCTGTCTATATAAGACCTTACAGCTCACAGTGCATGTCAGAGCAAATGAGAATCATGAGGTCGAAGGAACTGCCCAAGGAGCTCAGAGACAGAATTGTGGCAAGGCACAGATCTGGCCAAGGTTACAAAAGAATTTCTGCAGCACAGTGGCCTCCATAATCCTTAAATGGAAGAAGTTTGGGATGACCAGAACTCTTCCTAGACCTGGCTGTCCAGCCAAACTGAGCAATCGTGGGAGAAGAGCCTTGGTGAGAGAGGTAAAGAAGAACCCAAAGATCACTGTGGCTGAGCTCCAGAGATACAGTAGGGAGATGGGAGAAAGTTCCACAAAGTCAGCTATCACTGCAGCCCTCCACCAGTCGGGGCTTTATGGCAGAGTGGCCTGACGGAAGCCTCTCCTCCGTGCAAGACATATGAAAGCCCGCATAGAGTTTGCCAAAAAACACATGAAGGACTCCCAGACTATGAGAAATAAGATTCTCTGTTCTGATGAGACCAAGATTGAACTTTTTGGTGTTAATTCTAAGCAGTATGTGTGTAGAAAACCAGGCACTGCTCATCACCTGCCCAATACAATCCCAACAGTGAAACATGGTGGTGGCAGCATCATGCTATGGGGGTGTTTTTCAGCTGCAGGGACAGAACGACTGGTTGCAATTGAAGGAAAGATGAATGTGGCCAAGTACAGAGATATCCTGGAAGAAAACCTCTTCCAGAGCGCTCAGGACCTCAGACTGGGCCGAAGGTTCACCTTCCAACAAGACAATGACCCTAAGCACACAGCTAAAATAACAAAGGAGTGGCTTCGGAACAACTCTGTGACCATTCTTGACTGGCCCAGCCAGAGCCCTGACCTAAACCCAATTGAGCATCTCTGGAGAGACCTGAAAATGGCTGTCAACCAATGTTCACCATCCAACCTGACAGAACTGGAGAGGATCTGCAAGGAAGAATGGCAGAGGATCCCCAAATCCAGGTGTGAAAAACTTGTTGCATCATTCCCAAGAAGACTCATGGCTGACCTAGCTCAAAAGAGTGCTTCTACTCAATACTGAGCAAAGGGTCTAAATACTTATGACCATGTGATATTTCAGTTTTTTTTCTTTAATAAATTTGCGAAAATTTCTACATTTCTGTTTTTTTTTTGTTTTTTTTTGTTTTTTTTTTCTGTCAGGATGGGGTGCTGAGTTTACATTAATGAGGAATAAAATGAACTTTTTTGATTTTAGCAAATGGCTGCAATGAAACAAATAGTGAAAAATTTAAAGGGGTCTGAATACTTTCACTGTACGTGAAACAAATATCCTTCACAATTACTTAAAATATCCCAGCTAGGTCCCACATTTAGATCATGAATGGATAATTCAATCTTAAACTTTCGGTTTCTTCTCTTCACCCACCATCTTGTGACTGTTCAGGGGGTCTCCCCCAGCAGGGTTTAGTATTTACCGTACACGACGGAGCTCATCTAAATTTAATCTTGGAATATACATCTCATTTTCATAAACAGGAACTAAAGTCTAATTTTGGGGGTGATAACAGTCCCCTCAATCAATTATTTACCAGAAAGGATGTGGTTATCAGCTAGCGACCTCCTAGGCAAATACAGAAGTGCAGCTCTGCTCAAGTTTGGTTCTTGGTACTCTCCAGTATTTTCTGTTCCTGATTCTGGACATGTTGAATCCAGACTAATGCAACTAAGTCATCTTTATCTGTCCTGTGCTGAAGTTCCCTGAGTCTGCTCTGGATTTAACCACTCTCACATCATGACCTAATCCTGTGTCTAGATGACACATAACTTGTAATCGAACAGCTTGAGGTGGTGTCCTCTGCTGTTAGTAGAATGTTTTTAATGTTGGCACTGGTATAAAATCCATTTGTTCTACTTAGTTGACGCTTGGGTGCTGTGCTTTGGTGCAGCTCAAGATAAAATGGTGTTTGAATTAACCTTTTCTTACTGTGATTTACATTTTGAATGTGAAACTGGAGGTTTAAAAATATCTGCATGTCACATACAAGGTCAGGCCAGGGACAGCAGTGAACCCCTTCGACCAGCTGTCTGGGATTGTCAGGGACTTCCCTGAATGTCAGACAGTAGTGCTGGGGTAAGTTACATGAAAACTGTAATCAGTTTAAAACTTAATTGTAATGGCATTATTCTATTAAGTACTGTACGGCAAAAGTAATGCCTTACATCACTTATTACTCCATTTTCATTACCAAGCTGTCATCAGAGGTGCATTTAAACAACTCCAAATCCTTCACACAAAATATTCAGTTCAATGACCGCTCATTAACAATTGATTATTATTATTACTGATAACCATTACCCAAGGAAAAAGATAGGGCAGACAGGTGAGGTGATGCAAGAGGTCGGTTATCTCATTCCTGCTTGTTATCCAACTCCAAGGGACTACAGATGAAAATTAGCCTCTCTGTCTAACTCTGGCATATTTTCAGAAATGTTATTAATATGCATTGTCACTGTCAACTAAAATGAATAAAATAAAATAAAATTAGATGATGTTATTGCTAGTCAAGTTGACTGTTCACAGCACTGGACAAGACGACCCTCAGGCCGCCAGGAATTTAATGTTCCGTCTAAAAGTTCAGATCAGATCTGGTGGATGATAATATAGAAATGTCGTTTGAGAGCTGAAGTCCATCATTCACATTCAAGGCTAAAAAAATGTGTTAATTAACTTTTTATCTCCAGTTACTAACACTGTCCTTCATATTATCATTAGTCAGCACTAGACAATTATTGCAGTCAGTGTACAGGTTACTCCTGTCTGATGGCAGGAATACTTGCAACTGCCATACTTTGCATCCCACATGGTGCCACTGTGGCATTAGTATCCAAAAACAGCCCAAATAGTGAGTGAATATAACATAATTGTAAAACCATATATTTATTTTATTTGCTGTAATAAAGAAAACCTGGCTGATAGATGAGTAAAATACACCCACAGAAGGACGGAACGAAAATTTAGCTCACTAAGCAGAAGCCCCTAAAAATGCAATTTTTAAATTTTGCTGTGTCAAGACAGGAAAGTGTAGAGTTCTTCCTACACATACTTCCTTATTTGCTGCTTTATAAACCCAGACTGTACTCTATTCACTCTCACTTCATTCTCACATCCTCTTGGTGCTCAAAGATCAAAACAACCGCCAAAATGATGCCCAAACCACTGCTGCTCCTGGCTGCTCTGACTCTCTGCTGCTGCATCATGACTATCCATGGTAAGAAACTTTTCTTTTACATTCAATGACATGGTTACATTTTTTTAAAAACCAACTCTTACTCTTTTTTCTTCAGGTGTCTAGTCTCAAAGATGTTTTCCTCTGAGGGTGTAGTATTTTTGCAATCAAAGTTAAAGAAACAATAAGGCGTCGTCTGCATACAGTGATATTTTACTAATCTATAAGTTGGACAACATAAAGTGCCAAAATGCTTTTACTTATTAATTTTGATATCTTGCACTCAGCAGGCATTTTAACATAAAATATATAATATTCATGTCATTTATATTCATTGTGTTCAAACCTTTTTCTCATTTTAATGTTTAATCCTTTTCAAATCTCTCATTAGTGTGTTGTAAAACACATCAAACTACACCACTTATATGTATGTTAATAAAAGAACAAACCTTTGTTGATCTTTTAATATAATGGTTGAATATAAGTATTTACTTTTGAGTGTGTTGAGTGTGAAAATGTATTTCTTGACCTTGAAGGAAAAAACAAAAAAACAAACAAATTGGGCACACGTTTTCTGCAGCTTTCAACCACATTTCATGTTCTTCATCAGTCAGCGGAGTTTGATGATATGGAGCATAGACCACCAGCCGTCACATGACCTGAGGTCCATATTTACATCACCTCATGACTGATTATGAGATGCGGTTGAAAGCTCTAAGAGCAAAGCTACCGCTGGACACTGAGTTAGAGGTTTTGTCAACCACAGCAGAATGACATGATAATTAAACTGCTTTTTAAATTTGAATTTTTCACAGCTTCTCCCAGGTGTAAGTGCATACGGACCAGCTCTAAAATAATCTCTCTTAAGGCTATCATGAAAATTGAGGTGCTTCCTATTTCCGGACAATGCCGCTGGACTGAAATCATGTGAGTACTCACGATTGATTTAATAAAAAAGAAACAAATACTTTATTAAGCAAAGTGTAGTGAGTATAAAAGGTAACAGGACTTGAAGAGTGGCCCTTTTCTGTGTTAGTTGAGTAAAAGTAGCAATAACAGAATGTTAAGGGAAAATTATAAAGTAAAAAGCAGTATTTAATCTGCTGCTTGAGCTGAGTCATTTTATATATGATTTTGGTGCTTTTTTTTATCTATGGATAGGCTTTTGAAATTTTGAAATTATCATATACATATTTACAGTATTTGTAAAATCTTTATCTGCAAAGAGACTATAGTAGTTGTATAGGAACAAAAAGCACAATATATTCCTGTTTTAGGCATCTTTACTAAGCTAAGCTAATCAGCTCCAGGCTCCAGGTGGCACATCCTTATGAACTAAAAGTGAAAGTAAAAAAGTACAAAATTGCACAAAATGGAAAAGTTATCAGCTGGTACATCAAAATAAAACATGTACTGACTCACCGCTGAGACAGGTTTACTCATATGTGTGCAATGTGAGAATTTCTCCACGATGTAATCCCTCTCTTTCGCCACAGAGTCACCAGGAAGAACGGCATGAAAGTTTGCATTGATCCATCGACGCCGTGGATCAAACAGCTGCTCACCAACTTGCAAAAGTAATGACATGCCTTGGTTCATATCTTTGATGTGATTGTATTCAGGATACATGAATATATTATAGAACAACAATCATTTCAATTTACAATATCCTGATTTAATTCACAATTCAAGTTAGTGTTGAAATGAGCCTCTTAAAGGTGAAGATGTGATTCTTTGCTGTGTTTTTTTTGACTGTACAGTGTACGGTGGTGGTCATGGAGATGTTTTGGTATTTCTATCTTTGGTTTCCAGATTTTTTCTAAAAACACTTCCAACAGATTCTGATGAGTTTTTTTTATCTTAATTTTTAAAAGGCACACTTATTCCTCACAGTAGCCAGTGGTGGCGCCAAACACCCAAACTTCCCTCCACCTCACTGTTGATGTTTTAAAACTGAACTACAAACTGTGACACATGAACAGTGAGCTGGGAGAAAATTTCTGGAATTTGAAAAGACACACTAAACTATAATTTTCCCTGCCCTCTGCCATGTCACTGTGTATTGACTGGTATGTTGTTGTGTCTGAAGGAAGGACTGTGTCAAAGGAAGGGCTCGCTCTTGTGTTCACCATCAGTTAGTGTGATAACGGTAATCAAAAATTTGCACTTTATACTAGAATCCGATTAATCCTGTATATTTAACCACACGGTTATTTCATCCCTGATCACCACACAGCAATAAGCCACTGTATGTGTTTCTGTTTCTGCATTCTGACCTATTGACTCACTCATCAACTCATTTCTCGTCTTCTTTTGTTTTAATTACAGGAAAAATGAGGCCCCCACTGAAACCACTCTGTCACCCACTGCTCCTACCTCTGTCTTCTGATCACATTTTGTGGCAACATTTGATGTAGCAATGGTTCCATTTAATTCAGTGAAGCTGTGAATTAACTGTAGGAGGACTGAGCCACTGCCCAACTTGAAAAAGTCGGTTTTGCAATTCACATTTTATACTATATAACACCTTCAGCTTACAGTTCTCTTCAACTGATTCAGCCTTTCTAGTGTTATCCTTTGGAAAAATGATAATAACTACAGTCATATGGTCTTAATGCTTCCTTATATGCTGCTCTGCTTTAGCCTTTTAAATGTAGCCTATAATGTGTTATTGGGGAGCTCATTAAACAAACAAAAAGCTATATTGCCCTATTGATAGATTGTACTCTGAAATTAAACAGTTTAAATGTGTTAAATGTGTAAAAGTTTCCATTTTATTATCAAAATCACAAAGATATACTGTGGTGTAATCAAACGATTTCAAACTTCTTTATAACTGTAATTCTGTACAAATTCCTTCTAGTAAATTTGACGACACATTGTGAAGGTGATGATTACATTTCAGACGGTGCTGTTATCTCTGACGTGCTTTTTGTTGTATCCATGACTTGTGTGTGTGTTTTTTTTATTATAAATAAATAAAGCACAGACAAAAAGACTCTTCAAAAGTGACATGTTTATTGCCTACAGGAGGTGGGGGGAGAGTGTGGGGGGTGTGGAGCAATGATACAGGTGCTGTTGAGCATGTTTGGTTTCAACTGAGGTGTAACTGCTCACATGTCAGATACAGATACTCTAGCCTCTGTAGACGTCCATCACTTCATTCATATAAATATCAGTGGTCGTGAGGGTTCAGTTAGCAGCTCTTGGTACAAAAACGTGGGACGTTGCAGGAAGCACTTATTTTTGTCGTGTGAAATTTGGCTAAATACAACATTTGGTTGTTTTTATGATTAAAAGATTTGCACAAATTCAAATTATTATATTATTTTTGAGATTTGTTTTGGTAATACTTTTCATAGTCCCTATCAGTGTTGTGACTGTTGCCCCCAGGAGCCACTGAGGCCCCCAAAACAGCTGATACCAAATAACTGTTTTCCATTTTAATCAAAATTTCAGTTTTCCAGGAATTGAGAGAAAACTGATTTTAGTTGGATTAAAATCCACATTTTTCTTTTTTGGCAAAAAAAATATGACAATAATTTCGATAATAGAATTATTATTAGTATTGTTTGATCTCATTATTTGTTTTTATTTGCCTTTGCTTTTATTGTTTGTTGTTTCTTATCCCTGTTATGCACTTTGTAACTTTGTTTTTAAAAAAGTGCTATTAAAATTCAATTTATTAATATTTTATACATTTATGGAGCATGTAAATGTTTTGGAATACATGTAGTTTTGGTAATTATATGGAAGCATGAAAATTAGGTGGTCCTCATCTGACAGTGGTGAAACATCCTGTAGTCATTTTGATTTTAAATAATGTGGATTTCATTTGCAGTGTAATTTTCTTTTATAAAATACAATTTAAAAAAAGAAAAAATTAATTTGGCAGCTTTCACAGATTTGAATCTTTTTTTATTTATTTATGTATTTACTCATTCATTTATATTCATCCTGTTTTTGGGAGGGGGGGTGAGGGTGTTAAAGGATCCCCAAAAAATGCTTCGCCTGATGACACAACTTCACTTAAACATTTAACTGCAATGTGCAGCAGCAACTCAGCTTGCAAAACGAAAGTAAAAAAGGACGTCTACAAAGGCTACATCTGTATTTTTTTTTTCTTTTCACAACCAAGTCAGCACCGCCACCTACGTCAGACAAACTTCCTCGCGTCCTCGCAGGGTGAACAGAGACTTGTGTCACTGCTGTTTTGCAGCTTTTTGACATTTATTTGTCAAACATGATGCACACTTTGGATTCCACAATACAAAAACCTGCTGTGTCTAACGTTAGCAGCTCTTCACCACAAAGCTGCAGGTTCTCCCTCCAGACAGACGCTCACTGACTGGTTCCTCACGTCTGCTGCGGAGGCTGGGAGGACTGAAAACCAATGTGGTGAAGAGCTGCTGGTCTGGAAATAGAAACTTAACATTTTAGTTACATATAACAGGTTTAAGTGCAGTTCTTTAAAATCCTCTTGAGAGATAATGTAGCACCTTTGTTGGTGTCTGCTGGTGGCTGAGAGTCCTCGCCCAGTTTCACGTCACTTACTACACATGAATAAAACAAATCTGCTGAAGTTGCCGAAAGGCAGCAACTTTAAAATCATTTTTCTAGGAATGCTACAAGGAAAAAAAAACCTCATTATTTCCAGAGATAACCGCCTGGCATTCCTTATTCTTCACACTCGATATTGCCCAAATTTTGAAGATAAGACAGGAAACTGAAAATTGTTGGTTAACTGTCAAACAAACTGACGGGGTTAAGACTTTTTAAAAAAGTGTTTTGACACCTTAGTCTCTGCCCCCTTTGTAGACCAAATCTTATTTTGTAATGATCTCATTCCAGCAAATGAACCAGTGCATTAACCTGTGGTCAGTACATTAAATTTAAATATCTTCTACCATGCATTTTAAAAGGTCATATCAACTCAGTTCACTTGCATAATCTCAATTTTCTAAGAATTAATTTGGTGTGATGTTTTTGAATTCCTTTCCCACGACACTGTTTACAGGCTAATACACTGGGAGGAGATCATTCACGTAGTATCCTTTAAGCTCATGTTTCCTGGTTTGGATGCACCGACCTGTCAACGAACCCTTCTTTCAAATGCTTAACACTTTGTCACATTAATCCTCCCTTTCCTCCCAGTGAACATCGCTGGGCGTCCTATTGGCCACCAAAGACTCAGAACCTCATGAAGTGACCACACTGGTGTAAACTTAGTCTGAAAAAACTCAACAGTGGAGGAAACAAACAAAAAAAAAACCCCAAAACAAAAACAAACAAAAGAAACCAGGACCAGATATTGAACAACAGGATTTTTTTACATTCAGAAATCGCGTGTGATGGCGGTTGTGGTAATCCTGTGGACAAGACAGCGATAGCTCTTTGCAATGGAAATCTGTAAAACACAAAACCCACCAGGGAGAAATCACAAACAAGTGAGAGTGTGCATTTCAGACCTCTGGTAGGAACGACCGATTTGTCCTTGAACGTTGTGGATACAAAAAAGCTGTTTGTTTGTACAGTCTGAGGTGAGCA
Organism: Seriola lalandi dorsalis; assembly: GCF_002814215.2. Taxonomy (NCBI): domain Eukaryota; kingdom Metazoa; phylum Chordata; class Actinopteri; order Carangiformes; family Carangidae; genus Seriola; species Seriola lalandi. Next base: position 1,455,166 of record NW_019525077.1, read on the forward strand.
ATGATTCCTCAGTTTCAACTCCTCATGATCACAACCCCCAAAAGGTTGGTTCAGGAAGGATTGGAGGGATGAAAGGATGGATGGATGGATGGATGGATGGATGGATGGATAGATGGATGGATGGATGGATGGTGCTGGGTTAATCTCTGAGCGTCTTGGTCTCATGGGCAGTGCTGCTGTTGGAGAAGTTGTACAAACTAGGCACGTTGTTTGTAGAAAAAGAGGTGCGCTCTACAGAAACAAATCAACAGCTCAAATGCTTACAGGTAGTGATAGCTGGGTATTACTGTGGAGGAAAGTAAAAGAAGTGGCTGTGCATGTGTGTGAAGACAGATGTGAAAGGGATCTGGAAAGCAATTTTTTTTGGGGGGGGGGGACTCAAAAGGGAGACAACAAATAAAAAGAGGAAAACAAAAAAATAATAATAATTTTTATTAAGCGTCATCTCAGTGCACAAAGCTGTGAGATGACACTTAAATGTGCACTGGAGAAATAAAAGCCATCAAGACAAACTGCTTTTAAACCTACAACATTTTATCTTTTTTCTTCTCAAAAACTTGGTAATACTGAATTGTACAAAGTACCAGTTGAAAGACTGCATGTTGGAGACAGAAAATGCCCGTAGTTCAAAAACAAAGTTGGACAGAGACATTTCATCTCTACAAGAGTATCATGGACAGGTGGAGGTGGTATTCACATATGAGATCTTTAGTGCACCGGGCAAAAAGAAAAAGAAAGAAAAAAAAAAAAAAGTACAACACCAAGTACATCTTTGACTTGTGAGAAAAAATACACCCCTTTATCCGGAGAATGGTACATTCCCCTCACAGATGCGAAAGACGCCCTGTCGTCGAAGACAAGTGTAATTTATGTACAGCTGTTGTACAAAATCAGAAAAACCCTGTGGGGTGAGTTTTTCAGGAGTGAAGTATAGGCCTCAAAATGCTCACAAAAGATCCCACGCCTCCAAAACCAGAGGAGGCGCTCGTGCAACTGAAGCAAAAAGCCGACACTGCGCGTTCCAGGCCAGTTGAACTGATCTGAATGCCGTTCATTTAAAGCTGAGGTTACTGGGCGCCATGTTGTGCTGACACCATTTATCCCAATAATATAATTATGGCTTTTTTTTTTCTTTTTCAAATAGCGAACAGAGCAAATGCTTTGACTAATTTAACTAATTCAATCTCATAAAAGGTCAGGGTTTACTAGACACTACAGCCATGAAATGTGCCAGATATGTTCAACACTGTGACTGGCACCCCCCCCCCCCCCGGCAAAGATAGAGCTGGGTATCAATTCTGAGTATTTTGTTTCTGTATCAGTTTAAATGTGTCTAAAAGCGCATTGACGGGTCTTTATAGCTACAGTAATTCTTTCAATCAGATTGTCGCCAATTGTGTTTTATTTTAGGAAAAGCAGCTGTACTGACAACTGACACTTTACAGCACGAAAAAAAAAAAGACATTTTCTTGTGACCCTTCGTGTGGGTCCCGAACCCTGAGGTTTGAAGCCACTGGTTTAGACGACATTAAACAATTGAGAATTTTTGTAAGGGACAAAAATCTGTTACTTTTTTCAAACTTTTTAAAAACTTTCTCTAAACATTGAAAAAAAAAAAAAAAAAGAGTATTTTTGTAGTGTTGAAGTGCTGAAACAAGGGTTTGTATCAAGGTGTGGCGCCGGTATCGATACCCAGTCCTATCCCTGCGTTCATTCATCTTGTCGATCCCACACCGATTCGTGAACCTCTCTAAAAAGCCTTACAACAAAACCAAATAAGTGATGTTTTTAAAACTCCAAAGTGTCTCCAAACCAAATTTATCTGAACACCTTTTGCACTTTCTGACGACTCTAAAATTAGACAGATTTTGCACTTCCCAAATTCTGGGAATGGAGCAAAAGTGCAGCAGTAGTTCTATCAAAAAATGCACAAAGACGTGGGACTTCTACTACGACAGCGACAACGACATATATGTATGCAAGTACATACGTTACCTGTGCTTATAAAGGATTTTCAGAACAATAGCTTCCTGTTTGGTTTTGCTCGTACAACGCGACTCTGAGAGTCTTTAGTTTGAGAGGTACTGCTCGATGCATAGCATAGCCCTGAGTTACAACTTACATAAAGGGCTATTAGTTCTAATCATCTGACACAAATATACAAAGTTTAGAGTCCACAGGAATCTTAAACATTAAGAGGCTCCAACAACCAATTTCTTAGTGAGCCGTTGGTGAATACATTCGGCTCCTGAACTCGAATCATCAGCAGATTCTTCTCAGGAGGATTATTTTTTTTCTCTGGCATCAATAAATAAATATTATTTTATTATCGGCAGAGCATAAGTCACTCGTTCTGGGGAGATTCTTTGGCCATTCAGGTGATGGGGAAACAGGAGGACACTCTTTTAAGACCGCAGATGTTCAAGACTTCAAAAAGTAAAAATGTAAAGCGCATTCTTTGTCAACGTCAGGGGTTGTGTTACAAATATCTCTCATGTCTTAAAACATGTTTTTCAAAGCAAGTCAAAGATTGCGTGCGTCATTTGGGCTTAACTGATTGTTTTCTTAGTTCATAGTTTCTGCAGAAAACGCCTCTTTTAAACTATGGTGAGCATAAATCAGCCAAGATGAAAGCGAAAATACCTCTGCAAGTAAAATCTTCAGCAACGGTCGAAGGAGAAGGTTCGAGACCCGTATCAAAGAAGAAGTGAATGCAGCTGAATGCGGCAGCTCAGTGACATCCACGCAGGACTGTGAGGCAGCTTTCAGGTTGAGATTTGTTACCTGGCGAGGAGGATGAGTCAGGTGACATCCTCTCCAGGCAACATGATCCCAAACGATGTGGAAATGTGATCCAGGGAAGGAGTACGTGGGATCGTTCGCCATTTTCCACAAAGCTGGCCTCAATTCGAAAGCCCCCTCGAACAGTGCATCATCAATATTATCAGTGCTGTAATGTGACCAAAGATTCATAGGCTGTGGCATGAGATGGTTCAATACTCTAATTCCCATACGAAACACAGCAGTTTAGTGTTACAATGACGTTACATTACTGATCATGCCCAGTCAGAACTTTTCAACCTTAAAAACTGCAGTAATATAATAAATGACTGAAGTGTTTTTGGTGTTTCTTGGCTGATCAGAATTTAAAATATGCGCTGATGTAAACAAACCTTTCACGTTCCTCCTACAACATTCATAACTTAAGATTCAGCTGTTTGTAGTGTTACTGCTTTTTATTTTTAAATACCTGTCAAGTTTAGTTTGGGAGAGATGTCCAGATTCCAGTTCTACAAGACTGTGAGTTTAACACAGCATACAACATGCTGTGGTGCAGCATTAATATTATGTTGTGTTTTTACTCCTTAAAAAAAAAAAGAAAGAAAAAAAAAAAGATTTATTTCACAGCTACGTGAAATGAGAGAAGAAACCCAAATGAAATCCAGTCAATCAGCTGATATTCGTGTAGTAGATTTGTCTTAAAAAAGGTAGATAGTATGAGTTAAGGTTTGTTGTTTTTAGGAGCAGAATCTACAAGCGGTCATGATCATGTCTAAGGCAAAGAAAAACAGTTGACATTGGGGTCACCATTTCAGCTTCATCCCAAGCCCAACATTTGGTATCAAGACTTTTCAAGGGGAGGGAGAAAAAATAAAAATAAAATAAACATTTACAGTGTGCAAAAAAACACAAAAAGGAGCAACAAACTGGGCGAATACTTCACTCCTTTTAGGTAGGTGTGTCTTAGGATTGGAGGGGGTTGGATGGTGTCTGAGTTTTAACATGATTGGTAAACTGTACAGGGTCCTGTATAAAGCT
>NW_019525077.1:1459004-1472216 GCF_002814215.2 Seriola lalandi dorsalis
GGGGTAAAGGAGGGTGGGCGTGGGAGTTGGCGGGGTAATGGGGGGGTGGGGTCTCTCTCAGGCTGCACTACCTGTTGACCGGCAGGTGCAGCCCGTTTAGGGGGTTGAGCGGATGGGACAGGGGAGGGTGCAGCTCCAGCTGGGCCAGCAGGGAGAAGTGGTCCGAGGGGATGTGGGGGTGGGGGCAGCCGGTGATGTTGTTGTCGATGAGCCACTGGCTGTCCAGCGGTCCCAGCAGGCCCAGGACACTCATGTGGGTCTTGGAGAAAAAGATGTAGTCGATCACGCCCTGCAGACACAAGCGCATCATGAGATCGAAAATCAATACTTACTCTGAATACTTTAGATTCTGATCGGATACTTCTCCTTTTAAAACCTTTTTCTTTAAATATGACAGTGTTTGAAAACCCTTTTTCGAATACAACTCTTAAATTTTGTCTCAATATAAAGGTTTTGGGAACTCTGCTACTACCAGGGGACCGGTAGTTTAGCTTAGCACAAAGACTGAAAACAAAGGGAAACTGGTAGCCTGGCTTTGTATGAAGGTAACAAAATCTGCAAATTACTGCCCCTGAACAAGAAAAAAGTCTTTCACTTCATTCCCAGTAAAACAGTAACATGACACAAAGCAGCTGCACAATAACTTTGCATTTTAATGCAGTGTTGGGAGATGTCCCTGGCTCATGATCTGAGACTTCAGCTCATTCAAAACTCGAACCAGAACCAAGAGGAGAGAGAGAACATCAGCCCAGTTTCAGCTGCTCTGCTCTGGCTTCCTGTTACATTTTTCCCTTGTTAACTAAAAGACCTCCAAGAACACTGAGATCATCTACAGCTGGTTTATTGAAGGTTCCCAGTAACAGTCGTAGGAAAACTGGGGATACAGCCCCAGTTTTTTTTTTTTTTTTTAGTATTTTTAAAAGAAAGTTTAATTAAAAAAATGGGATCTTATTAGAGATAATTAAACTTTCTCTACACAAATTTTACACTTTGCTCAGCACCTCTTTTAAATGCTGTTATAAGTATTGACATCTTACTGATTTTATACTTTCACAGCAATCCATCTTTAACTTTAATTAATTATTCATTTTTATTATTTATTTCATTTTTATTATTATTTTATTATTATGCCATCAAATTTACACAAATGTTTTTAACATGTGTTTATGTTCATTTTACATCTTTTCATGTGATGTAATTGCTTTGTAGTTAAACCACTTTGAGCTGCATTTCTTGTATGAAATACAAAGAAAATCCATATCGGTCGGGCCCTATTTATTATTATTATCAAAAGTATTCAGATAATGCTCTACAGCGAGAAGCTTCACTTTGGCCCCTTCAGAGCTTTTCTCAATCATTATCATCATCTTCATCATTATTTATACTGAATAAAATATGTGCTTTTACATTCTTGGCCAAAAGGGAAAATCCACAGTGGGACAAATAATGAAGAAAGGATCCTTCCATCTGAAATTAAAGTTGTCTGTCTAAGAGGAATCGGTGTATATTCATCTTCTAAAATGGACAGCGTTATGAAAGAATTTCATGATGACTCTGGTGAGAAAACTGGAGGTGAAGACGTCTTCAGTGTATTTGTCAGTCAAATAAAGGAAAGATTCTTGTTTTTGTTTATGTGAAGGAAAAGAAAAACCTTCTCGCGCATAAAGACTCATCCTCTTTCAGCAGCATGTTGGTCTCGTATGAGTCACCTGCAACGCTTTGAACGGCAGATGTTTAGGCACTAATGAGTTGACTCATTTCATTCTGCCTACCTAACCCTTACCATTAATTAGTCACCCAAGGAATTAATTCGTTTATACTGAGTTAAACACCTACAAAAAAAAAAGAAAAAAAAACTCCACACAACTTCCACACAAAACAGGGATTATTTGATTTTTCCTCAAGTTTCAAAAAGGAGCCTTTTGATTTTTCTGTAAGAAGCTCTGCACATTAAAGGTCTGTGTAATACAGTCGGGGAAGTTATTACTATTTACTAATGTAATAACTAACAGGGAGCAGAACTGCCTGCATGACTCATTACAAAACCAGAGTGTATGGGATAACCTCCAACGCTGCACCGATTAGGGTTTTCCACATACAGTTGGATCGCCCACAGAAGAAATACTCATAATGATATAAGACATCCCACATATATGAATCTAATAATTAATACACTGCTGCATCAGCTAGATTCAGGCTTTTAAAACTCCCACTGTTGAACTGTTTTTCCTTTAACCTGATGCTCCACTAGACCCAAAGATTGTAACTGCTCCGTTTAAAAAACCATTCATCACAAGTGGTGAGAAATCAGCCTTAGTGAAAAGGCTGATTAAAGATCATTTGGATTTATTTTAAAATCTTATTTAGGATTTTGATGATCACAGCATGATCACAGCACAGGTGTAACAGTGTCTTTATCTCTACATGCCAACACAAAAGTGAGGATCAGGAGACACTGGTCAGTTACACCGAGTCTCCAAACCTGACTTCAAGGCCATAAATTAGCTTGAAGAACCATCCCATACAGAAATGTAATATATGATGTTGCTATATATAAGAAGATATGACATATAGGAACAATACCCGTAGTAAAATTTATAAATGTACATATATTAAAAATATCCACAATTGATTTTTATAGGGTGTAACATGTTGCAAGCATATATGCAAACAATATATATTAAATGTATATAGGCAAGTTTATTAAAACAACTTACAAATAAAAACACTATATACTTATATATGTTTTTATAATTAATTTCAAATAATTTCAACATTTCTATCTTCCTATTCTGGGAAAGTGTCAAAGCTTTGGACCTATTGTAATTAATATCAACATATAATGACTCAGATTAATGTAAAATATGTTTAAAATATAATCATACATACATTACCATACATGTTTGTATGGGCTAGACATTTATTTCAATATGTGAAATTGTTCCAATTTCTAATATGTTTTATATATAATTTTTACATTTGTTTTATTTTATTATATATTATATTATATATATTACATTAGCATATAGCAGGGGTTTTACATGTGTTAGCTCAGTTACTTCTATACACACAGGTTTTATTATCGCTAATGCTGTTCTACAAATTTGAATGTTTTATTTTTTTGTGTTCTAGGCCTCCATTGGTTTCCATTCATTTTTATGCAATCTGAAAAACTCTTAGCAGACTTGCTTGAATTGTGGAATTCAATCGAGTTTCACAAGTTTGCCTGTTGATTCTCTACATTACAAAAATGAACGTAAACCAACGAAGAACTGCAACAGAAGGCAAATAGATCCATTGGAAAATAATCAGAAAATTAGATATTTAAAACCTGCGAACAGACGCACAGAGGAGGCTCTTACCTTGAAGTCATATGTGTAGTTGGTGTAAGGCATCAGATTGCTGTCGTAGGCGCTCTTCAGCTGGAAGCTGTGTGTGATGCTTCCGTCTGAGTTGCCGTTCTTGCCGTTGCAGCTGAAGTTGGTCAGACATTCGTTGTAGCGTAGCTCCTTGAAGTCCTTGTGGTTCTCAGCCACTCCTCCGTTGCTCAGGTATTCCACCACACCTGGATCGTGCAAAAGTAATAATCTTATTCTAAAAGGTGCGCCACGTTAATCCAGAACATCCCTCTTATTGTTTGACAAATTTATACCGTGTTGATGCTTTAACACCGATAATAGAGACTAACCACCCAACCAGAGACTGAGTGTGAGACTCAAACATTATCAGACACGTGAGACAGTCCTACCGGAGTCGGGCAGCGAGTTGAGGTCAGCACACAGGACGATGGGGATGGAGGATGGGTCAGAGGTCGGCGAGCCGGCCGCCACAGAACCCGAGGCCCTCTCGGCGATGCTCTTCAGCTCCGACAGGAACATCATGGTTTGGATCAACTTGACGTCCGAGTACTCGGGGTCCCAGTGCATGTGGGCGTTGGCCACCAGGATCAGCTGCCTCTCCTGTGGCGGCTTCATGCCTGAAAACGGGAGGGAAAAACTGGATTATGCCACAGATACACAGCCAATGATGGAATTAAATCAGCTCCAGTACAATTACACAATCTTTAACAAAAAAGAAAACACTCCACAAACTATTTAGGTGTGATGAAAGAAATCTAAAAAGGGGAGAAAAAAAACTTAAGAGGGAAGGAGGCTTGTAAAATCCCCCAAACCTCCAAACAAACATGGTCTTATTTTGGTTAAAAAAAGTACAGAGCTCTGATGCAACTAAACGCAGAAGTGCTGAGATGGTAAAAAATAATTAAAAGGGAAGAAAGATTATTTACAAAACGTCAATGAAAAATGGATCAAACCACAAACGGGAAGTTCTGCTGTAAACTGTAAGTATCACTATGAAAAACACGTCAGCAAATATATTACCACTGCAAGAATTATATTATAACAGACCACTGGTCTCCCTTGATTGACATCGCATGTATTGTATTGATTTATAATCAAAGTCACAGCTGACACCTTGTGGGAAAAAGACGTTACTGCAGATAAACTTTTCCTGATGCTTTTTTATCATTTGGCAAACACATAAATTTGGATTTGCAAGATAACTGAGGATTTGTGTGTTTTTATATATTATATCACTATCAAATAACATAGAAACTCACACATGTATCTTCTCAAGACACGACTACTGTCCTGGCTTCTTGTCCGTTTTAGAATTGATTTAAAGATTTTACTGATCACATCGGGGTCTGAAGGTGACCGTGCTTTTGCCATCAAGCAGTGACTTCTTTTAAATCACTTCTTAAAAACTAATTTCTACAGCCCCGCTTTCATGTGATGTCATCTTTTTATTGTCTTTTTATCGTCCTCTGATTGCTTTTTGTTGCTTTTTTTACCAGTTCTACTCTCCTCAGTTTTTATTATTTTTATTTATATCTAGGTATATTGTATTGTTTATGTTTTCGCTCTAACTTTACCTCATTTCTATCCTGCCTTTGTTTGGCTTCACTGTCTGGCTTTCTGTTATAGGATATATATATATATATATATATATATATATATATAAATATATATACACACACACATATGTTGTTGTTGCCTTGTTGTCAAAGCACCTTGTACACTCGGTTTTTACAGGTGCTGTATAAATAAAGTTATTATTATTGTACTATTATTATAAATGGAATCTTTGGGGAGTGGACTCATCAATGAATGCTATCTGTTATATATTAAACGGTTAATTGAGAACAATAATTGACAGATTAATTGCTAAATGAAAATCATTAGGTAGTAGTAGGTTTTATTGTTGTTAATGACACGTATGTGTCTGGGAAGCTTGGATCGCCTCGGATCAAAGATCAACAGGATAAGAGATGTGTGACATTAGAGCCTCTGTTTTGTCGTGAAGACGGTTCACAGAGCGACTCCTTCCGTTCTTACCACCGGAGAACACGTCCTTGTTAACCTCGAGCAGAACGGCCACCCCGATATTATCTTTGGTCATCACTCTGTTCAGCATGACCTCCGAGCCCTCGGAGTTGGCCATCGCCACCTGGTTGAACTCCACAGTGTGTTTCTGGACCAGAGTAAACCTGCAGGAGCACGAGAAGCCACAAAGAAGCATTAACATCCACAGAGGACTCGGTTTTAGAGTAAAAAACTTCCCGCTTTACTTAATAACAGGAGGCATCCTGCCAACACCACACGCAGTCACCATGTGGTCTGAGTCAGATTCAGATCAACTTCTGTAAAGCTCTACCTCTATAAATATCAACGTACAAACCTACAAACACATGAAGCACGTTCTGTCAAACATAGAAAAGTTAAACTCACTTCTCGGTCTTGAAGAACACAGCGCAGCCGTCCACGTGCTTCCTCTCCTGTTCAGAAACCAGTTTGGCACGAGACTTCGGACAGAAGTAGCCGTCGTAGCCGCGCTCCTTTAGTGTTTCCAGAAACAACGTGTAGTACTGCTCGGTTTCCACCTCCTGCAGACACACAGGGCAAGAAAAAGTCATCTGAGAGAGTCCATGAAATGTTTGTGGAAAGGTGTTAGTGAGTAGTTTTCTCGATATTCCCTGATCCGGATGAAGTTGCTCCGTCCTGAAGATGCCTTTCCATAAAAGTCAAAAAAACTACACAAAAATAAAACTAACTAACTTGTTACTGGGCTGAATTTTTTCATATCAACTCATCCTTTCTCTTTTCAATAATCCACTTAATAAACTAAAATTAAAAGCATAAAAAGATGAAAACCAGGTGTGAAAAAGAGGCAACGTCCATAAGTATTGAATAGTACTGCACTCTTTCTTTACGTTCTCTTTTCGGCTTCCAAAAAATTACATTCCAAACATTCCAGCCAAAGGAGAGTAAACATAGTTTCCTGCCCCGAGGACTGGAACCTAAACCCAGGACAGTTAATCAGTAATGCATCTGCCTCTTTATCTGTTCCACTAGACAATGCCTCGGTTGTGCTGAAGGAGAACGGTCGGACACCGTGAGTCGATGTGAGCAGCTGATAGCGGCCGTGCAGCTCTACAGACTGAAGAGACTGAACGGCTCAATAGAAACGACACTGTTCATTAGAAGAGAGCGGATTTCTTTTCTGATTACCGTCTACTCCATTCTCAAGTCAGCTTAAAAGTCGAACACGCGACAAGAGGAACAACAAAGGCAATGTACTCCTCAAGCAGAGAGGCCCGTCCTTTACCTGCAGGCTGATGATGTCTGCGTCACAGTTGGTGATTTCCTCCATGATGCCTTTCTTCCGGTACTCCCAGTTGAGGGCCCAGGACGGACAATAGCCGTACAGCTGTCGCGTGGCGTACTTGTCGCACAGCACGTTGTAGCACATGACTGTGAACACGGCTGCAGGAGAAGATGGAAACGTGGAAGATACATTCAATTTGAGTTTGGGCAGAGTGTAGGAAATATCAAAATATTTGAGGACTTAGTTTTAAGTTACCGAGAAGTTAAAACATCAGTCAGCAACATGAACATTTTACTATTGTGCAAATGCTGCAATGTTAGCGGTTGTAAATAAATCTGAGTGAAACATTTTATGAGTTTTTGTACTTTGGATGAAACTGGACATGGATCTCTCTCACACACTTCTCCTCCTCATTTACTGGCTTAATGTTAAAGGGAAGTTATGACTCTCCCGAGGCCAAAACTGAACGGTTCATTTAAAATCTTTTAGCATTTTATCTCACCAGACAGTTCTTTTTCCCAGAAGTAGCTTTAAGCAGCGTCTCTTGGTTTTTCAGTTGTTCAGTTGCACAATCACCTCTTTTGTCTCAGTGTGTCATTATCCCACATCCCGTCTTTAACCGTGCTTCCAAAGCAGCAAAACTTGTGTTGTATAAATGTGTTTTATTAATAAAGGATGAGGTTGTCATTGAGTTTCATTCCACACAACTTACCACAACAACCGAATGAAACTCGACATGCTCTAACATCTCTGCTCCAATAGGCCTGTAAGCGTTATTTTTTTCCTTCCTCTCACTTATTTTCGGGACAAAGTGACGGCCAACATTTAAAGCTGTGACGCTCTGGGCAGTTTCCCATCTTGGCAAGTGACAGGAAAAAAAAAAAAAAACAACTTCCAAACCACAATATCCAGTAAGGAGATGTCAGTGAACTTAGTCTACCTGACTGTTCTGTGATTTAAAAGAAAGAAAAAGATGATAGAAGTGTGGTTCCTGACTTTTGGTGCTTCAAGTATATTTTGATGCCAGTATTTTACCCAAGTAAAGGATCTGAGTACTTCTTCCTCTGCTGATTATAGCTGTTTTAAATAAAATAATAAATAAATACGTGTCTAATCTTTACACCAGCAGGAAGTTGAAGGTGTAACTTGCAGTAACTTCCCTCCCTTACCTGAGGGGATCATTTGGTCTCGCTCTTTCAGAGTGATCCAAGGTCTTTGGGGCAGCTGCTCTGGGTGCACTGGAAACAGGGCAGGGCAGCGGGAGAATGAGGATTAGTGCTCATTTGTCCACGACAAACACAATGGCATACCTGCTATGATATACCTCAGGTTCTCGCGTTTACAATAAACTGCAGGTTAAATATGCATGAGTTCCGATAAACGGCCGTGCGGTTAAGGTGACGCGGGCCGAGCCATTCACCTGCTAGATTGTCGAGCATGTAGTTCAAAAGCTTTCTGGTTCCGTCCGACTCCTGGTACAGATTGAGGATGTCCTGGGACAAAGGGTTTCCTGCAAAACAACCAATACAAACCTTCAAATGATAAAAAAGAACAAAAGCATGATACAAACAGAAACTCAATTAAAAGCCGTTTTATAAAAAGATTCCACAATTGAGGAGCCCTCACACCAAATGCCCCACCAGCCTCTGTCTCAAGCCTCGCCCTCAGAACTGAGAGCAACAGCTGATGTGCATTTCTAAGAGAGCAAGCAGGGGGGGTAAGAAGGTCAATAATATAAGATGGGGGGGCCAATAAGATTTCAAAATCACTTCTGAACGCCAATCGAGGAAATTTCTCTCAGGCTTCTCTCTGGAGCTATAGCAACAACAGGTTGGTGAGCCAATCAGAAGAGAGGATGCTCTGAGCCTCTCCTCGCATTGGCTGACTGTTTTCTGTGTTATCCATTAAAAATAGAGCAGAGATCAGGTAAAACACTCAGAGATGGTGGGTCCAGGTGGGCGGGGCTTGGTGACTGCTTTGTTGTGACATCACAAAGTTACAGGAAGTCCTGACGGCTGGTTTTAAGGCTCAGTTTCTGAATACAGGCTGTGTGCATTTCTCTATGGACTGAGGCTTTGATACTTTCACAGTATTAATATAGAACCTAGACCTGATCTATAATCAAACTACACATGGAGATCCCACTTTATACAGTACGAGACCTTTAAAATCTAAAATTCAGGTTCGAATCAAAGATTATTCCCAGACTAAAGTTTGGCTCACATACTCCCTGTGTGTTCTGGTATATGGTGGATAGTGGTAATTTAAAACTGTCAGAATATAATCTCTATGTCCAAAATAGTGAGAGTGATCACAGAAGAGACTCACCTTTTAGCCCCAAGGTTTGTAACTGGAAAAGCCTCCCAAGTTCATAAGGCAGAACTCGCAAAAGATTGTTGTTTAAAAGCAATTCCCTGCAACAAATAGGACACAGATGTCAGATGTTTTGCGTTTCAGTCTTTTCTTTTCTTTCACAAACTTTCTTTTAACAGTGCAGTAATTCCTTGTCATTGGTGTATTTTTTATTTTTTTTGCTGGTGTTAAAAACATCTTCTGCCATGTTCTGCTTTGTTGTCACTTCAGTTTTAGTCTTCCAGTCAAAATGTGCCTTTGCTTGTCATCTTTGATGTTATGCGTTTGTCACTTTTGAGGTGAGATGCTTTTCTGAGCTTAGAAGGGAAAAGTATTCTCACCCACACATTTTTATAAAATCTCCCTCTTTTCTTGTGAGTGTTTGATCACTGCGTTTTAACCACCGTGCTGTTTGATCACTTTCCTTATGTGCGTTGGGACCCTTTTGTCACATAATCCTTTAAACGAATTGTCTATTTTTCCCAGACAAAACACACACCGTTAACTGAAAATGAAAGCTTTGCACAAACGTGCAGTCATTAGCAAAATTGAATCCTTTGTGTAAACTTCAAGCAAGTGGACGAACGCCAGCGAACATGAGAACTGGAGCCTGGGTTTGTTTGCTTCCGTTTCAAATAAAGAATTATCCAAACACAGCAGCAACAATGACCCTCATTCATGAAGTCATTAGTTATTACATTCAGCCGTACACAAATTACATCTGAAATTCAGATCTAGTTTAAAAGATTCAATACTACGACCACATCCATTTACTTCAAACAGCAGCTCATATTTTCACTGTGCAAACAGAATTAATGGAATAATTACAGATTATCTTGTTGCCAGATGTGCTGCAGTAAATCACATAACAAATGCATGCATGTAGTTTAAAGACAGGCTCGCATTTTTTCAAGTCCGTCTTACAACAATGCAGATTCCTCCTGATCGCTCTGTCCATTAAGAGACCCTCTGCTAATGTAAGCGATGGCGGAAATAATCCACAGTCCTCCTTTCGTGCAAAAATGTTTTCCAGAGTCTATTCAAGCAAGGCTCCAGCAGTCTGAGTTATTCAAATTCAGTGGAAAACTTCCAAAGTCTTTTTAGTAGCATGTTCCCCTTTTTGTGTTGTGCTGGACTGTGTTTATATTCTTTTTACATAAATGAGTCAGAGCTGAATGTCACAATCTTAGAGGGAAAAAAGGGAAATCTCTGGACTTTTTCAGACTTTACTACATCCACTAACTCACAGAGTTAGAGGCAGCCAATACTTTCAAAGGTCATGGTTATATGAGGCCATTGTGGGAGATGTTACCTGTTAATGAGCAGGTCTGCTTCATGATAATATTGGGTGTTCAGGATTTAATTGCTGAAGAACCCTGATTCATCTGGTAATTAATTCACATGATTATTAATATATTGAAAGACGGTTTCCCAATTGCAATCCAAAATAACATAGTGTGATGTTATCAATATTTTCCAGACCTACTGCAGAACATTCAATCATTCAAACAAAACATAATGCTAAGCTAATTTTTCTTGTCATATTTGTAAAGCCTGTTTTGAATCTCCAGATGTTCTGAGTTTTCACTGCACTGTGAAATCATGTCGGTCCCTAAACGCATCTCTGCCACACTGATTTTTTTTCCCCCGCAGGTGACCAACCTGAGTGAGACCATGTTGCCCAGTTCGGCGGGCAGGCTGCGGAGCTTATTGGACGACAGGTTCAGGTAGACCAGGTTGGGCAGCTTGGCAATGTCCGGCGGGATGCGGCTCAGGTTGTTGTCGTTGATGTGCAGCGCCGTCAGATGAGTGAGCGTCCACAACGAGCTGCTCAGACTCCTCACCCGCCCTGAGTCCACACACACACACACACACACACACACACACACACACACTATGTCAGCTTTGTGATCAGGGAACAAAACAGACACCAGGTCTATTGAAAGCCGATGTGAATATTGATATTTGTGTTTTGTGGCAGATGTTGTTTTCCCTTGAAACCATTTTAATTTTGGACTTTTTTTGTGCCAAGACAAAGAAATAACTTCAGTTTTTCAGCCAGAATATAATTTTTTCAGGGTGAAAAACCTCATGAAACTGCATTCTCACCATCATGTGACCCTAAAACCTACAATTGAAACCAGACTGATGGAATTCAGCATGACTCTGGGAGCTATTACTGCACTTTAATACAGAATTTACCATTTATTTTTTTTTACAAGGGAACCGACTTAAATTTTTAGATTTTTCTTTAGTAGCTTTCATCAAGAAGAAATCTCCCTTACATCTTAAGAGAATGACACTGACTTATTGTTTGATATTGGGAAACTACAGCAGAAACCTCATATTAATTATTAACTTAATCTTGGGTTTCTGGGGAAGTTTAATGATTAACATTTCTTTCAGTTTCTTATTCATTCACTTATGAACCTCCGAAACTCTGTGATTCTGTCTGAGGTTGTCGATTCACATCTGAGGTCTTGGGGTCATTTATGTGCTTTACAGATAATCACTAATTTAACTGGCACTCATTTAATCAACAGCGGGTTGGAAGAAATATTCATTTTTCAGTAAGGCTGCAACTTATTTTCATTATTGATTCATCTGCTGCTCAGCTGGGCTCTGCAACACAAGACATTAGGAAGTCCAGCTCAGTTTCAGTTTGCACGCACACGCATAAAACACTGACTTCAGTGTGAGGGAGATAAAGAAAAATGTCAAGATTCCTATCAGTGAGATCGGGAAACAGCAAGCACACAATGAGAACAACACTGCAGCCTTTTTATTCTGCTTCATCTCACTGACTTTTTAAAAACGTTTGTCCTTCAAGCACTGGGAGAACTGGAGCCAGCACACAGGAAACCAGTATGAGATCTATTTTACTGTTTCTTTAGAACAACACATTGGATTATTTTGACTCTTTTCACCTGGACGTTGACGGTTTTCACTCTAAACTGTTTAGCTACAGAAGCAGAGGGAGAGTTAGTTAGACTGACCAGATATCTCCAGCTCGGCCCAGTGAGACTTCTTCCCACTGGCCGCCTCCTCGGCTGACATGATGGTGTAACATCTACGGGGATCTGGGGGATCATATTTTTCCTTTGGCATACCTGTTAATCTGAAAAACACAAAGCAAAGGCAGAGAGAGATTTTAGTTTGATTTCACAAACCAAGATGACTCATTAGCTGGCACCGGGGTGGCAGCAAAAATTTTTTTGGCGCTACAAAGAGCAACACAACCTCACAGACATATGATAATTATAAAGAATGTTTTAAATGGATAAATAAAAAGTCTTTAAAGAATATGACAAATGTAGAGCTGCAACAATTAGTTGATTAATAGATATCAGAAGATTAACAGGAAACTATTTTATCTTCTTAAACGTGAGATCTGACGCCTTTCAGCTGTTTGTCAAAGAAAACAGATGAAAATGCCACTTTAGACTGTGGGACATTATAATGAGGCGCCATTACGATTAATCAAGAAGATAACTGGCAGAGTAAGTAATAATGAAAATAATCATTATCCCTTGATAAAAGGCTTTACCATTCTTAAAGTCACACAAGGGAAAAAAGTTTCAGGGATTAAAAATGGTTAAATAATACTTAATAATCATGTGAAATAATTAAGATTTATATTAAATAATTAATTCATAAACATAACAAAATAAAAAATATTTTCTAGTATTGTAATATTAACATGTTTGGTCTTTGACATGGCAAAAGTTGCAGCAATATTTTGGAAATCAGAAAACCACGGCTGCACTTAATGATTATTCTTTATTATTGATTAATTTGCCAATTACCTTCTCGATTATTACACTGATTTACAGTCTGTAAATGTCCAACACCCAAACATATTCATATTCAGTTTACAGTGATATAAAACAGAGATAAGCAGCAAATCCTCATACTGGAGAGGCTGTAACCAGAGAATGTTTATAGTTTTTGCCTGATAAATTGCTCATTGATTAACGCCACCGATTATTTTTCAACCAACTGATTACTTCAGCACAACAGCAAATAAACAAAGAAAGCTTCCTGTTCATATTGTGGTATGTTTAAGACTAAAAGTTGTGTTTGGATGAGAAATCTGTGGCTTCTCTTTAGCAACACTTCTGACTCTATTCTGAAAAGGCTAGAGCGACAAAACACATAAATCTTGCAATAAGAGTTGCCCCCCCACCCCCGACC
>NW_019525077.1:1472236-1568590 GCF_002814215.2 Seriola lalandi dorsalis
CATTTCCCGATCCATCTACATATTTTAAAAAAAATCTGTATAACCAAATAAAAGACTGTCTGCCTTTTGAAAGTGGCTGCAGTCAGTGACCTCAGCAGCCACAGACAGCGTTTACTGGCATGCAGCTGCTGCGCGAAGGTGATTTCCCACCATGACAACAACACAAAGCCTCAACCAGAGCTGAGCCAATCCCCCAGAAGCCGCAGAGGAAGCACTTGGAGGACAGTTATGACATGCTGGAATGAAAACTGGCATCTATGTAAAAGAGCTGAGACAGTGACGCAACACATTCAGATCCTTTGATCATCAGTAAGACGGTATTCGGCACGTGATTTAAAGAATTCGCTTCAGTCTTCCAGGCGGAGAAATAATTCAGTGACGAGGGCAGGAAAATAAACTTTTTATCTACAAGCACCAGCAGCTGATTAAATGCATTATATCTTCACTTTTTATATTTGACCAGCTGGATTGTTTAGAGCAGAAGAGGGACCTCTATTCTAACACTGGTCTCGAATCACACTGGCAATCAAAAGTCAGCATGTTACATGTGATCTCGCCCCTGAAACTGATTCATGCAAATTAAGGTTTGAAATATCTTTTAAATGGCTGCTCTCTGCAGGCGTCTCCTGCACAACACTGCAGTGATCATAGACGAGAGAAAAAGGCAAAACATCTCTGTAACCGCTGACAAGTGCTACATGTCTCGATTCTCATCTGAATTTTGACTTTACTCGTATTCTTCTTGGTTGAATAAAACTTTCAAACGCCTGCAATTTCATTAACGCCTGGTCGATTTGTCCCCCAGAAATTAAGGATGAGAAATAAAAGTGTGATTTTGAAAATCATCTGCCAGAGAAATACTTCAACCTGTATGACATAGATGTTGAACTTAGAAGAGCGGAGTGCAAAGACAAATCAGACCAACCAGAGCTTAACAATTTTGACCTTCAATAGAAATTGAATCTCTTTGATTTCGGCCCAAAACTTAAATTAAATAAATTGGAGCTGGTCTTGAATCTAATTTGGACTCCACAGAGGCGATCTTGTTTACAGAAAAGGACATGCTACCTCTGAGACATATAGTACATTTATGACATTATAAAAGAACATACTTTGCTGTTATAACACACCTTGTGTCACAAAAGTAACCAGAGTGTGTTTCCCCAAAGTAGGCATGCATATAGAAAGTATTTAAACATAAGAATATGCTACTTGTATAGTATCTGCCATGATATGAAACAACATCACAGAGTGTAACTAAGGGCTGCAACTACCTATAATTGTATGTATTAAAGTGATTATTATATATATTATTATATATATTTAGTTTAATATTGTATATGACAAATAAAAGCATCAAATAAAGCATCAAATGTCCACATTTAACAGCCTGCAACCAGGAAATGTTTGTCATTTTTGCCTGAAAGATAACTGAAATGATTATTTGATTATCAAAATAGCTGGAAATGAATTTTCTGATTAATAACTTAAAAGTCTTCAGCATTACATTATAGTGTAAGTGACAGTGTGTTCTTAACTGAAGCTTCTAGCTGGAAAAAAAAAGAGAAATAAATGCCTCTATCTGACTGGTCATCGTATCAACTTCACCAGCTTTTTCTCAGACACATTGAGTTTTGAGTCAGACTTCCTTATGTCATAAATATCACACCTGCTCTATTGGCAGCCGTGCAGCATTTAAACTCCCTAAACACTGGTCAATAAAACATGCATGGCTCAGGGCACACGTATAATAATCATATAATATTGCACAACTTTGTTGTTATACACTTACTTCTGAACACCACGCATATGAGCAGAAGAAGTGCAGAACTGGTGCATGATACAATGCATTCAGTTGCCTTGAGGCTGGCAGTGGTTGGATGTAATTAAGTACATTTTCTCATACAGTTCTTAGGTATAGTTTTGAGGTACTTTACTTGAATTAAATGCTACATGATACTTAAAAGTTGTACATTTATTTGACAGATGTAGATAGTTTGCAGTTTTAATCTCACATTAAAAACATTTGATAGGTTTATAAAATGTAACATGTTGCTAACAATTGGCTTTCAACCTTTTTTGACTTGTAACCTCTACGGTAAATTCAGCTTGAAGTTGTGTCTCTTTGATTAAGTTTATATATAATACAGTTAAATCTAGCCCCAGCAGCTACATGCTGGTTACACACTATGCCAGCAGTCTCAGGGGCTGAATTAGCATTTTAACTTTCAATACAAGTAATTTTCTTAAATGCAGGAATATCTTATATATTGTTGTATTAGTACTTTTACTTGAGTAAAGGCTCTCTGGTGTACTTCTTCCACCGCTGGAGGTTGGCTGGGGGTGAATAAGTTTGGAGAAGACTTATATAACCTGTTTACACACTACTGGGTCACAAGTAAGCGGCAACAGCGGCTGTAGGCAGATATACGGCCTGCTGACATCGGTCCATATCACAATCACACGGAGACAGGCACGAAACTGAAGCCTCAACAGCAACTTTCATCACATGGCTGATATGATATCAACATTTTAGACTCTGAGGGGTGTCACAGGTCACCCAAATATTATGGTAAACCCTGAATCTGTTGCTTTCGAGACTGGGGAGTTTTTTTTTTTTTTTTTTTTTTGCAAATGGAAAAAATGTAGGGATAGCAACTGCACCGACAGCTGAGAGGCGAGTATCCAAACATAGCTATAATGTCAAAAGTGACAAGCACGTACGTACACGGTTGGGCCCCGTTCAAGAGAAGTTCGGCCCACCGCTCACCAGCTGTCACACCTGACAACGAGGTAAACACACCCTCCGGATATGTGCGTCTCTACATGTTCAAATGTTAAACATATTAAAGCAGCGCCATGACAACGTACAAACAGGTAAACCGTTTAGCGAGCTCGAAGCACGGCGCTGGATTTGTTTGGCTAGCGGCTGCAGGGCGCACGCCGCCCGGGCTCACCGTGACGGACTGCGGGGTAGACGAGTTGGTACAAATGGAAGCGGATTTAAGTGTGAAATGTAACCCGGGACAGCACAGGTTAAGTGTCTGCAATGTAAGAACAAAGTCAGAACTGACATTACCTTCATTCGGGAGCGGTAGCAGACGATTTATAGAGGAAATCGGTAGAGACATGCAGACGCGGCTGTTGAACCCGTTCAGACCCTGAACGTCTCGGAAACAGAAGGAAGAACAACAAACGCGGCTTCCGCTCGTACCCGTCCGCACACAGCATGCACCCCCTATTTTTCACTTTTCTTATGTCATCCCAAATCTTTAAAATTTGTTTCTAAACTGATTTTTAATATTAAGAATAGAATAAAACATCGCAACTGCAGAAGATTTATACTTAAGGTACGGACCGTGTCACTACAAGTCAAACATTTCTCGTAACAGGTCAAGATTTGTATAGCAAATGTATGCCGAATATGAGAACGAACCCTAACAATTCCACCTACATTCTTTTTTCATTTTTATGCAAGTTTTGTCTGGTTCCCGATAAGGAATGTAACTACATATTATCAATATTTGAACAGAGACATGGTTTTTTACCTCTCAGGCGGAACTGTTCAGAGCGTATCGCTGTTTTCACACGGACCACAAGTGTTCCCAGACATGGCAACTTGCACGCGGACTGTGTGGAAAGGTCAGTTGTTTTGTGTAACGTACTTTCTCGCAACTGACATTAAAAATTGTTCGTGTATTTAGTAGGAGAAGTATATATTCATTCTTTTAAGCTTCCGGTGTGTTTCGGTTAACGGGTAAAACAGGTGCAGCCTGTTAGCTTGCCTGCTTCTCTTTTAGCTAGCCCTCCTGGTTAACGGCTACACATCGCAAAACACGTCGCAAATATGTGCAATTCTTATTGTCTCCTTGCGTATTTCATAATTCCACACACGGACCAACATTTCTGATGATTATATCTCAGTCACTGAGATTCTTGTTTAATTCGGCATTAATACAAGTAACAAAGTAGCTTTTAATCAAGCGAAAAAAAACGTTTTTTGGATGGGTTCATCGGTAGTCCAAGAACCAAAACACGTCGTCGAGGGCGGTGACGAACTTTAATTTTGGTTAAATGTAAGTTATGTTTGGTGGCTCATATGTATGCCAAATTGAAGAGTTGGCGTGAATGATTCTATCCATTTAATAAAATCATCTATGATATGTGGTTTTGCGTAAAAACCGGCAGATTTCTGAATGAAGTTTCTTAAGCAAGACATCATAAAGGAAAACGCTGGATGTGAGTGGCTAAGGATTAGCGTGCAGTAATACAGGAAACTATCATCATATTGTTCAACTACTAAACCCTTGCACCAGCTGTCTCTGTTTGTCCAGGACTAGCAACAACCAACTACCCACCAGATGAGCTCACACACGTAACTTAAAATTATAAAGTAGTACTAATTACTGCTTGGAACAAGTTCAGACAGGTTTTAAATTTGGAAAGCATATTTTGTTTTGCAAATCATCAAGCTCACACTGATACCTTGATAAAATAATATTGGCACAGGCAAATATTAACAAATGATATCTCACACGAATAACATAACTTGAACACCCATATCCAATACACTGAGCTCATGTTATTTTATGGAGACTGCAGCTTCAATGTAATGATTACCACCAGCTTGCATGGCATCCTCTGGTGAAATTACACAGATGCTTTATGGTGCGCTTGGTTCATGCAAAATTAAAGTATGTTCTATAATATCACAAAGTTTCAAACTCTGGTATACACCTTGATGTGTTAAATGGAGGTCATCATTTGTACCCTGTGTCTGTTGATTTCCTTTCTCAGTTTGTTTTCCTGTTTTCCAGTTTTAGCAGGATGTCGGAGGCAGCTGCTGAACGCCAGCGGTCCCACCTACACGGGTGTCTCACAAACTGCACAGAGGAATCTCCCCGTCAGGACTTTTGCAGCCGTCAGGTGAGTTTACAAACTCTTTAACAAAAACCTGGTTTAAAAGATTTTCATCCAGAGACACTTTTTATGTCTTCGGAGATGTTTTTCTGCTTCACCCTCCGAAGAGTTTGTCACATTTAGCCATTAGAATCAGTTTGTTGTTGACTGAGCAGATAAAAAAGTGTCATGTAAACCATAAAATCAAGACAAGACAGAGGAAGAGACCTGATGAACTAAATGTTTTCCAGTTTAACATCTCCCGTATTGTTTGGCAGGACACTAAAGAAAGACAAGAAAGAGGAGCCAGAGAAGGAGGAGAAGAAAGAGAAGAGGGTGATCGATGACTCGAACAGACACAAGCCTTATGGCAAGACAGCGTGGGCCCCTGTGGATGACGTGTACATTATCAGGCACTACCCCAGGACCGTCTACGACGTATCAGACACCATCGACATGTTGAAGAACTTCCAGGTGTTGGACTTCACCCCCCGCAGTCAGCCTGTTTACATCGATCTGAAGCTAGACATGAAACTGGAGAAAAAGGTAACGGCATCAACACGGGCTGTTCTCTGAACATTGAACTCCAAATCAGGAACTCTGAAGAATGTTTATGGACCACTGAAGTCGTGTGTGGTTAAATTTATATTCAGGTTGTGTAGTTTCTAGCTATTCACCAACACTGTCTGTAGGACTACTTGGTGGATTTTAGCAGTACTTTTACTGCTGTACTAAGGTTTCCAAAAATAGCTACACTACAATTAGCCGATTAGAAAAATAATCTGTCAAATAGTTTCAGTCACTTTTGTAGTAAAAAATAGTGAAAAATGTTAAAGAAATTGTGAGGAGCTGCTGATCTACTTTGTCATATATCGTTTAAATTGAATATCTTTGGGTTTTGGACTGTTAATCGAGCAAAACGAGACATTTTAAGGCGTCACCTTGGACTCCCATCACAAGTTGTGATGGGATTTTTTCACCACTTTCTGACACTTTTTAGATTATTAATTAATTGGTCGATTGAAAAACTAATTTACAGATGAATTGATGATAAAAATATTCATTAGTTGCGGCCTTAAGTTACACTAACTTGTTATTTAGCCTACCCTCATTAATGTAAGTGGGATGGACAAAATAATAAAAACACGTGTACATACAATGCAATACAATTCAACAGCACCACAAACTGCAGCCTCCGAACTGACCTTACAGTTGACGCAACACCACTTTAAAACGGCTACAACAGAAACGTCATTGTAATCTTCATAAAGGAAGAATTTCTTGCAGGACTGTTGTATTAGACTGCAATTTTGCGGACATTTGCAGTATTACAGCAGGAAATTTGACAGTGCAAAGAAATGCTAAAATAACAATATAAAATACTAAAAATCTCAACATTTAAAAAAGATAAATAATAGATAAATAATATAGTATAGTAAATAGTTAGGAATATTGCACAGTTGAGCTTGGTGTGTCTAATAGAAGAGTGTAGTTGTCCTCAAATAAATAAGAAGTAGGTTAGGAAGTTAAATTGTCACATCAGTATTTATACAAATCTCCAGAGAAAGTCGCTGGATGCTGGATGCTCAGAATAGATGAGGATGTCCCAATAACGGTTGATCACCTGCCAAGCTGTCAGTTAGAGACTAATTTTAACAGACTTCGCAAAGTTGTTCAACTTTTTCTTTGGGAACTCTCCCAGTCTGGCTGTTACCGCTCTCACCTCGCCTCCACAAATGAGAGAGGTGTTTACAGCGTCAAGCTTTCCAACATGAGCAGTTTTGGTTACGCGGCTAAAAAGAAACGTCATGACACAGAGGAATTAAGACACATTCTGAGGTTGTTTCCACATCACAGGACCGTGGAGCTGCTGTGAAGTCCAGACAGTTCACATGAGACGCAATCTGTTTTACTCTCATCAGTCTGTCTCCACAGAACTGTGCAAAACCAATGTTCCTATGCATAATGAATGACGAACACTCCAGAGAAATTAAAAATTGACGTGGTGGTGGAATGGATTTAATACTTGATTACCTAGGCTTGGTCTGTGATTGACATTCTCCTTTTTCACATGTTTTCTCCCAAATCTTTTATTTGTCCGGAGCTCTGAGTGTTGATAACTGTAATAATTGCCTCGTTTTTCTTCTTTACAGAGAAGAGTTGACCCCTTCGTCAGCACCGTGCATTTACCTTACCCCATAAAGACGCAGATGAACAAAGTTTTAGTTTTCACCGAGGTAAAAACGAAATTTCCTTTCCTCTCCTCTCCGTCAGCCTCACTGAATCTTAATTTCATAGCCAATTGATTGTCTGCTGTTGATGAATTGTTTTAATACTGTCCGAGCATGATTCAGATGTGCAGCAGCACCTTTTATTTGTCACCCCACTTGTCTGTAATGAATGGGCTCGGGTAGCGGTTGTTTTGTTCATAGAAACCTCCGCTACGAGCAGGATTTGATTAATATTCCTGTCAAGCAGCACAGGTTGTGGGGTTGTGACTTACAGGTGCATTTTAATGACGATAATGAATGACAGTGGTGGGGTCTGCCAGGCTCTGACACACCCAAGTCAGATTGAAATGGATAATGTTGCCTCTGTTTTTTCCTCTGCAGGATGCTAATCAAGCTAAAGTCGCCCAGGAGAGCGGGGCCATGTTTGTTGGAGGAGCAGAGCTCATTCAGCCGGTGAGTCGGTTAAACAAAGGTACATGTACTCTAAATCCAGATCTATTTGAGTCAGACGGAGCCAAGCGTAGGCATGCGGTAGTTCAGCGGCTGAGAAAATGTAGCTCCAAAGTAAAGGCTCGTTGGACGGCAGTGAAAATATTCAAAATAAAGCGTAATACACTGACTGTAGGCAAGTACCTCAGACAACCACACGTCAAATAACCCGAACTATCACTTTAAAGTTTTTGTTGTAGACATTTGAAGACTTTAGTCTGATGTAGTGCACAGTGAAGCACAGTTATCGATCAGTTTGATTATTTCTATGTGTCTTTGCAATCGGTTGTCATTATGTGATTAATACGTCATGACGTCATGAATATTGGAAGAATATAGATATTGTGATTTTGATTTCAGCCGCATCATCCAGCCCTGTTTCCCTTTTGTTATGACATTTTAAGGGTATAAGATCTGCCGAGTTAATGCTCTGTTTCAAATTCACACAGCAAAAACGCTCAAACCTCTGAGCTATGCAGTAAAACTACCAAAGTTACGAGTTCACTTAAGGTTGTAAATCCCAGATGTAAACCTTGTCTACACCAGACTGTGTCGGGACAGAGCTGTTGTTGACACTGACAGAGGACTGCAGCTGTTCTGCTGATGTGCTGCGTGTTCAGTGTAGATAAAGTGTAAAGGCACCACGGTTCTAGTTTTCTTTTCCTCGTCCCTGTTTTTCTGTCAGACAGGATGTGAATTCAACCATCAATCAGTCACTTTATTTGTCCCCAAAGAACAATTGGTTTCACAGCAGTGAAACACAAGATAAAAACACAAAGCACGTGGACATATTATACAGACAAAAACAAAGTGGAATGCACAAGTTAAAATGACTTTAAATCATGTCACCATCTCCTCGCAGAGTGAAGTTGAGTGACCCTAGAAATAGTGCCACTGTCTGCATACAGCAGGTGGACAAAATAGAGACTTAAAACAGCTAACAATAATAAAAATACAGATTTAGTGAAGCTGATAAAATGTAGTTGTTGTTTAGACTGTTTCATATCTAAGCACATTTCAACTTGATGTTCATTTTCAAGGTTATAGTGTGTTTTGTTAAGGAAAGTTCCCGTTCATCTAGTCTTAGTTACATTTGCAGAGGTAGCTACACAAGTTAACACCTGTTGCTACAAAGTTAGCCATTTGTATCAGCTCAATAAATGTCTGGCAGTCGCAGAGGAATCACAAGACAGATAGTTGTTCATTTATTTACTGGCACAATGTGAAATTTTGTCAGAAAAGACAAACATAAATAAACTTGCTGTATGTGCACATACAGTTTAGCATCCCTCAACAAATATGTCCTCCATTGGCAGTTCAATTTAATCTAATCTGTTTTTATTCATGTCTAGATCTTAGATGACGAGATTTCCGCAGACTTCTACATAGCAGTTCCAGATATGCTGCCCAAGATTTTACCGCTGAAAAACAAACTGAGGAAGAAGTTTCCAAAAAACAAGAGAGGTAAGCTCAGGGTCAGAACACGTTACTTGCAGGATGAAGAGGTTTAAAGATTTAAAACATGCTTTATTCACAACAGTAAAAGCCGTTATTACGTCAGTCTGTGACAATGAGGACAATTTCTCTTTTCAAGTGCTGATCAGTTCTTCTCTCTGTTTCTCTCAGGTTCAGTCGGCACCAACATTCCCAAGATGCTGGACTTGTTTAAAACCGGTCATGAATACATGGTGGAGAGCGACTGCTACGTCAGGACCCAGATAGCCATGGTATGTCATAACCATATACAACATGTGATTATTAGAGCTGTTAGAGCTGCAACTATTTTGATAATTGATTTATCATTTAAGAAAATGCTGTTTTTTGACCTCAAATATGAACATTTCCTGGTTTTCTGTCATATTAACTGAATATCTTTGGATTTTTGAACGTTAAAAAAAAAACACGACATTGGAAGTTGTCATCTTGGACTCTGTTTTTTTGGACATTTTATAAGCTTAAATTAATCGATAAACTAATCAGATTAATTGGTAATGAAGATAATCGTTAGATGCAGCCCTAATAGCAGTGACAGCTGTTTGAGGGTGTACAACTCTCTGTCAACAGGACCTGCTGCTTCACTGCTCTGGGAAGCGACAGTTCTACATTTTAAATGTTCGAATGCTCAGAGCTAAAAACGAAATCCTGATTAAACATGTATAAGTTTGTTTTCCCGACAAGAAGCTGGAACATAAAATCTGTGCACTCTGAGGAGGACTGTGGGAAATGTTAGGGTGTATTTAGGCGTGAAGTACATTTTTTATAGTCATAAGCATTTTTTTTGGTGCGTGCGTGCGTGTGTGTCTTTTTAATTTGCGGTAGGAGAGTTTCCAGTCCACTATTTTTCTAATCTTAGTGTGTGATGATGAAATGCAGAAAAAACAAAATCATTCCCCGTTAATGAAAAGGAACATGGCAAGTTGCTTATCAAGTTCCCAGGTGTATCTACCATAATATACTAAAGTTCACATGTTGAAAATACAACATCACAAGTTCCATTTGAGGGCAGGAATGAGACAAACATTTCAGACAAAAACATGTAGAAATATTATGATATAAAATACTTTTTGTTTTTAAATTACAGTAGTAAGACTTTATTTCTTATCTACACAGCTCGACATGCCCAAAGAACACATCTTCTCCAACCTGCAGACCGTCCTGATTGACGTGTGCTCCCACCGGCCGGCCGACATGGGTACGTTCACCAAACCCACCGACCACAAACTCCTGAGTTTAACCACAGACACAGAATCACTGCAGGGCTGCTCTTCTTCTGTCGACAGCAGCTGATGAGCTCTCTCTCTGTTTGACAGCCCTTCGGAATAAAATATCACATTTCTGAATGATTTTTATTTGCTACAACGGATGTCGGAGAGGAAAAGCCTTCATATCGTGACGGCTTTCGTGTGCCGGCTGGTTCTCATTCCCCTCTCTGGTTCACTTTACAGCTCTGTAGTCAGACTGGGGAAGAAAACAGCCAGTTGTTTTTTCCATGTTCTTTTTTTTTTTTTCTGTTCTAATGCATTTCCCCAAACAAGTGTTGTAATCCCCAGAAATGAGAGCGGGCTGTCCAGTCACATTTCCTGCAGTTACTAGACTGAATGGGGTTAATTGGAAAAAAAAAAGTCATGTTTTTATCCACATTTTTCTGGAAAGAAGGGATAAGACCTGACTGACTATTTCGCAGTTGCATTGTTGTCTTGCATGTTAAATAACTTATATAAGTTAAAGGTCCCATATTTTCTTCTTCTCCTGTGTTTTATTTGAAGTGTTGATCCATAAGAAGATATATTTGTGGTTTTAAGAACCAAAAACCATCTCAGTGTAGTTTCACATCTCATGTCTCAGGCTTCTCTCTGAGCCTCTCTTCTGATTGGCTGACTGTTTTCTGAGTGATCAAATAAAAATATAGCAGTTTTCAGGTAAAACACTCAGAGAAATCAAATCCTGCAAGGTTGGATGTTGGGTCTAGGTGGGCGGGGCTAGGGGGACGGCTGAGGGCGGTGACTGCTTTGTTGTGACATCACAAAGTTACAGAAGTCCTGACGGCTGGTTTTAAGGCTCAGTTTCTGAATACAGGCTGTGTGCATTTCTCTGTGGACTGAGGCTTTGATACTTTCACAGTATTAATATAGAACCTAGGCCTGATCTATAATCACACTACACATGGACAAAGACCTTTTTATACAATAATGGACCTTTTAAAAAAATCAGTATCACTACCTAAAAAATAATGCAGATTTTACGTTCACTGCAATGGGTCAACCAATTCAAGCAAGTTTCAAGAGTTTCCTTATGTTCATATTGTACAGGAATGAATGGAAACAGCATGCGTTCAAAGATAAAATTTAAAATACACATTTAGTATATCTAAATATACTTTTAGTCGAAGAATGAAAATGGCTTCAGTTTGTCAGGTCTGTTTCCAGTGCTTATATGAACTGAACAGAGAAGCAGATTAAGAAAAGTTTATTCATTTCTCTCCATTTTCTCCGCTTTCCGTTGAATAATAAGATGCAGAAGGTAATCATCCGCTAATGGACCCTCATTAGAGCGAGGCGCTTAAATGATCTAAAAAATAATTGATTCTGAGCTGGCTAAATAAAATGTTATTAACGGTTCTCTCGCTGAAGTAAACAGCACAGCTTTCAGAAACACTGATCATGGACGCTTTAAGACCAGTGGCCCTTTGTGACCCAGAACTTCTCATCGTGAAATTTTTACTTTCCCATTCATCTTGAATCTCTCTCTTGAGGGACGACGTCGCCATTTAAGCATGTGTCTCCTCAGCAGAAAACTAATGGCTTTTCTCCCTCAGTCTTTCAGGCATTTTTCATCAAGTCTTACTTCAACTATGAAGCGTTTACAAACTGGGTTTTATTTGTTTGAGCCTGTTTTCAGATGTGTTTACTGTTGTTTTGGCCTTGCGTCGTCCCTTCGTCAACACAGTACAGCTGTTTACCACAGCTGGCAGGGAATGAAACTGGTGCCTGTTTTGAAGTATGCAGGAAAAATGTGGCAAACTATGAAAGGAGGCGCAACCTGAGCCTCTGTGAGGTCAAGCTGTTAGCAGAGCATTGGAGAAATTGACACCCTGACCTGGCAGTAGTGCTGGAGGAAAAGTCAGGCTCACCAAAGTTATTTGAGGAAGCATGAATGCCTGTAGAGAATTTCTGCCTAATCCACGCAGGAGTTGTTGCGATTATTTCGGTCTTGACCAAAGTTGTAGACCAACCAGCTGACGGCTGACACACTCACCCCGCTAGCATGGTCAAAAATGGACACTGTCAAGTCAGATTTATTTAGAGCATTGAATCAGACGAGGAAAACTTCTTTAAAAAAAAAAAAAAACTAACAAAAAACCTCTAACAGGAAACAAATGTTGTTTATGTTTTTGTGTTGAGAAACACTTGGGTTTGGCTTGAAGTTTTTTTCTCTGTTCACACAGTGAGTTTTTTTCTTCCCATAGTGTAAAAATGTCACAATCATTTTGTCGTAATATGCACACTTGCATTTTCTTCCTGTGGCAATACAGACTGTGTTCCGACAACAAACCGGCTGTACCACAGTTGGACTGCGATGCACCCAGCTGCAGTTTCTTGGTGTGCACCTGTGTTGATATTGTGTTCATGTTGCCAAATCTTTGATCTCAGACTCATATAGTTCTGGTTTTCATCTCCCCTGCACTTAAAGAGGCACAAAGTGACAGTGTCATGTTTTTTTTTGTGTGTGTGTGTTAAATCATGCACCATAAACATCAACAGCAAACAGTGAATGAATCACCGGTGATAGTCTCTTCCTAATGTACTGTAATCCCATTCCACATGGGATTACAGTACATTATTCTAAGTCTGACAGAGTAATGTAAGCAAGCGTTGTATTATGTATACATCTTTAAGGTCACTTTTTTTTTTGATGTTTTGCTAATTAACAAACAAACAGATCTGAAGAAAACTTCTTCTGAGGTGATGAAACCTTTTCACCGTCCTTCAGACCAGAGGAAACCTGCAGTAGGTGTGTGGCTGCGCTCACAGCAGATGTTTGTGTTGTAATGTGCTCACAGTAAACTGGAGGGTGTGCGGTTGATGATGATCCCAGAGGGACTCTTCACCGCTCACCCGCGGCAAACGTTAGTGCTCCGCTGCACCCTCACCGGCTGCGGCACAAACGTCTCACTCAGCGCCTCGTTCCTCGCTATGTGTCGAGCCGAGCCACCTGGGCTCCTCTGAACTCTGTCAGCAGAGAGCTCTCTTTGAGTGTATGCCAGCAAACATTACGCAGCAGTTCAACTCCCCGACAAGAGGCGCACAAGGACTCTTAGGCAGAATTTAATTACATCTGCGCCCACAAGTCAAGGATCAGCAGATTTGAATGTGTGGAATACTTACTGTTAACTTGATTCAGCTGCGTGAAGAGCGGAGGTTTTTTCTTTATTTTATTTCCATTAACGTCTCTTAAAGAGTCATTTGGACAGAAGCTAACGTCTGCACCGTGAGCAGGAACACGAGGAAACTACAGATAAAAAGCCTCAAACTGAGAAAAGAGAGCATAAATGCATCGTGTGGGTGAGGGAAAGTAAAACCTCTGGGGGGCTTAGAGGAAATATTCATGACAAAAGCACAACTATTTACTGATAAATAATGACCTGAAAACAGTAGGCAAAAGGGGAAAGTGATGCTGAAGTAAGTATGTGAGAGAAATGAGGAGAGACTGCAGGGAGTTTGTGCTTTTATTTGTGTTCACAAAATATAAGAAAGGGAGAAGGAGAATATGTGGGCGAGAGACACTGAAAGCATCTGTTTAATATAATCTCATTCAAATTTATGCTCAGCTTGATGCGTATGAAAAGTTTGCAAACTCCTTATTTTTTTATTATTTTCAGCACTATTATCCAGGGAGGCGATGGCTGTTTCATCCTCTAAAAAAAACTCCTCACATTTGCTTTACAACTGGTTTATGTTAACCAGGATGGCAACAGCCTAAAATTAGAAGTGTGATATTGTTCGTGTTGAATAATCGTGATCTCAATATTGATCAAAATAATCGTGATTGTTTTTTTTTTTTTTGTTGCCATAATCAAGCAGCCCTTTGTTCATTAATGACTTTCAAAATTTCGGTTTATGGGTTTGATGAATAAAC
The DNA here is from genome assembly GCF_002814215.2 of Seriola lalandi dorsalis. Taxonomy (NCBI): domain Eukaryota; kingdom Metazoa; phylum Chordata; class Actinopteri; order Carangiformes; family Carangidae; genus Seriola; species Seriola lalandi. Next base: position 1,486,492 of record NW_019525077.1, read on the forward strand.
AGTTTTAGGAAAGATTTTAACTTTTCATTTTCCACTTTTGTCTGGCATTTTATAAATGAAGGGAATAATCTGTTGATTCAATAAATAATCGTCAGATTAGTCATTTATGAAAATAATAGTTTCAGCCCTACAATTAATCAAAAATGATAATCGATTAATTAATAGTGAAAATAATATTACATTTTTTCCCGCATGCCAAAGGGAATGAGCAGAAGCCTTAAAGAATTATATGAATAAGTACTTTTTATTGGCTTTGCAAACCTCCCTTCACCAAACCGTGTTTTAGATTAGTTCTGACCATTTTGTTTTCATTTCATTCTGACGTCTGTGTTTTTCATCACGTCTGCTGTTGTGTCACTCATGTCCTGCAGAGTCATCATGATAATTCTCCTTCAACTGTTATGAAACGTGGTGTAAAAATTCCTCTCCAGGCCTCCCTCTTTCAAAACTTTAAAACAAGCCTGTCTGGATCTTCATGATGACACTTGTCTCTTTTTTCTCTCCTCCTCTTCCCCACCCTCAGGACCTTTCATCGAGCGAGCGATCATCGCCAGTCACACCAGTGAAGCTCTGTGGTTCAAGAGTGGAGACGTCTTACCCAAACCAGCAGAGAAGAAGCAGGAGGAATGAGTCGTCTTTTAGATTGTATATAATCAATGTGCTGAATAAAGTATTTGTTCTGAGTTTGGCTCCTGAGTTGTGCTGCCTATTGATTTTAAAACATCCCGGGAGGGTAAAAGGCGGACAGAGCAGACAAGGTGGGCATCACCAGCGATACCTACAGCCTACTGTTTTACAGGAAGTCTGGAGGTTCATAAAAGGTCTAAAAAGGTTTCATGTGTGTGTTCTGAATTAATCATTGTAAAAGTATCCAATTATCCTTTTCCAATTCTTAGCGATTCGAGTAACCGTGGCGATGTAAATGGCATGAGAATGAATGGGGAGATGTGAAAATGACTAAACCCAGCCCTCTTTAGAGCTCTACTGATGCGTCATACTTCAAATGGTTGAAACCTTAAACGGGTCACAAGACTTGAGACTCTAACGTGTTAAATCAGTATTTGGGCAACTATTATGGTTTTCACAAAAATCACAGTTTATGTTTTGTCGTTTTTAGACAGTTTCAGATTTTATAATAGGTGTGTATTGCACTGAATGTTCAGATCTAGAGTGAATGACAGTCACCCGCACTGTCATCCCTGAATATTTTCCTCCAAAAAAATCAGACAAACTCTTTTAAATCCCACAATTTCCAACCTTCATTGACACCCAGTGTTGGTGTCATTCTGATATATGTTACGGTTTTTGAGGAAATCCCTCCTAAGTGCAGAGAGGGCTGTCCAAATCTCCCATAAACTGAGCTCTGAAGCTCTTGCCCTCAACAGAGTTGAGTGGAGTTTGTAAACTGCGATAAAACTTCAACCGTAAACTGTAGGTGCACATAAAAGATATCGATCTCTTTATTGAAGCCTTGGGACGGCCGTAGTGAGGCGATCTTTGAAATAGGACTTTCAGTTTCCACTCTGTGATCCAATTTTCGAGCAGATGTTTAATCTTTAAAGCGGTTGTCTCTCTGCGGAGACAGAGGGGATTGTGTGTGCGTGTTTCCCTCCTCCCCCTGGTGGACACCGTCACCATAGAAACCAGTGTCTCAGCAGGTGCTACTGACAGTTACTGGGCAGAAATGGACAAAGCTGATTCTGATTGGCTAATTAGACTGATTAACTCTTAACCTTTTAACTCAAGTATGAGAGCTACAGCAAAGTAAATCAACACGGTGTATTTGCGTGTACTTGTGTGTGCGTGTTGTGTGGGTCTTTGCGTTCTTTCTATAAATGTGAGGAGAAATTCAGTTAAAAACCATTATTATGAGGTCATTTTGGCCCGTCCTGACATCTTCAAAGGGCTTTTTGAAGGTTAAGCTTTGGCACTTCCTAACACATGGATGATACAGCAGCACATGGCTGACTGCACATACTTACTGCAACTGGTGTAACTCAGGTGTAGTACTGGCATCTGAACACCAGGATGCAGTATTGACCCGGGCTGTCCTTCTGACCACTGCAGACGTGATACGGGGGCTTCCTCCAACCTGTTGCAGTTAAAACACAACTCATAAAGACACAGGTAGCTGCACTGTAGATGCACTCTTTAATAATGTATAAACTATCCTGCAGCCTTCACTACAAGATCCGTGAGAGCATGATGGCTCCTGCTGACGTTTAAAAAAAACTCTTCCTGGATCAGAGGGAAACAAATGAGGCTTTAAAATTTGTTGAAAATGACTGAACGGCCTTGAAAAGTTCTCATCAGCTCACCAGTCTACCCCCGACCCAGAGATGGAGATTTATGGTGATATAGCAGCATGTGTGTGTGATATCTTAACTCAACAACAACAAAAAGCAAAGTTTAGCTCAATTTTTCATTTATTTTAGTCCTTGACTTGAAGCTGAATGCGACCTTTATTAATTCATGTTCAGGATTAGCATCCTGATGTTAAACCAGTGAACTGAGGCTTTAACTGAGCCCAGTTAATATTAATATCTAACCTGTTAAGGCCAAAAACAGCATTATTTCTGCTGTCAGTGGAGATATCTGTTCAAACTGTGTGTGCTGAATTAGCAGCTCACAGCCAATTAAACATCAATTCCTCTGATGCTGTGCAGGTTGATATTCAGTAAAAGATGGAGATATGTTTTTATTGGTCCCCATGGGGGGAATCAGGCTGTTGCAGCAGCTAATGTAATAGGATTTGGCAGTGGGGAGACTATAGGAAGAGGCAATGAAAATTGTGGAAATAGTGAAAATGATGAAAGAGACTTCAATGAGTATCTTGTTGACGAGCAGGAACTTCAGTAAACCTGTGAGTTGTGTTACCAGTTTGACTCTTACAGGCCTGTGTTCTTACAAACTATCCATAATATCGTCATCCTGATTTTCCATATCGTATTTTTGCATTATTTCAGTCTGTGCTGTAGATATGACATCACTTCCACGTGCTCGGTTGCTCTGTCGGAGGTTTATTCCTTCTATTTTTAGCCCCTTTTCCTCGGGGGCAGTTTTTCCTTATCTGATTCGAGGCTGTACAGATTCTAAAAGCCTATTGAGCTAAATTTATCCAGTGTGATTTTGGGACGTATGTTTTCAAACTCACAGTCTGGAACCTCCAAGGGGTCTGGAGAGAGGGTTTGAGGGTTTTGCAGCATTGCATTTCCACACCAAGAAACCTGCAAGAACTGTGCAAAGGTTGTTGTTTTTTTTTTGGCAATTTAGATGTTTCGATTCCATCAAACGCAGCCAGAGTCATAAAGAACTACAGTGTCTTCAGAGACCAGAAGAAGACGGAGTCCTGCAACAGGTGGTCTGACACCTACATTCATTTGCCACAGTTACATAAAATTAGAGAACAATGTATAAATGAATAAATCAAACAAATCAAGAATGATGTTAAACAACAAACATACAACACGAACAAGTGTGGATGTCAACGTGTATATACATGCACCTGCACTGTTTTTACCTTATCCTCCAATGTCTTTGCACAATCTCCCTCCATGTTACTCAGCACCTCAGAAACACATTATCACAAACAGTCAAGTCATAGTGATAATTTCAGTCAATATAAAAAGCACAGCGAATGATAAAAAGGAAAACAGTGCAGAAGGAGTGTTTACCATCTCTAAACATGGATTTAACACAGCAGCATCCAGTGTCTTCAAAGGTCCTGACCAGACTCAGCTTACCTCAGTTTACCTTCTTATATAAGAATAAAGTACATCTGAGCTCAAGTATCAGTCAAGTGATGTTAACATGATCGCTGATCTTTGGTCACTTTGGAGGTTTTCTGATCACAGACTGGATATCAGGGTTTCCACTGTGTGAGTGTGTTGTGGTTACAGACAGTTGCAGGGTTCAAACACCACCAGCACCACCATCACCAGCACCACCATCACCGTCAACATCACCAGCACCACCATCACCAGCAGCAGCAGCAGCAGCAGCAGCAGCAGCAGCAGCAGCAACATTAAAGCAGCAGGAAGAAAACTGGTTCAAAGGAAAAAAAACTGATTCTGATCCCTGTTTTTGGCAGAGGACAAAAGGGCCGAGCGGAGATCAGGTTACTGCCATGTGACACTGAGGAATCTCAGTCCTGCACTCCCTCTGATTAAACATTAGACTGGCAGACAGGAGGAGCTGCTCACATCCTGGAAACTCTCTGCAGTTTGGAAGGTCATTAAACAGACATCAGCTGAGTCTAACACTGCTCAGATACTGTAGATGAAGAACCAACACACTGGAAGTTATATTGCGATACTGTGAGAAAAGGAAAGTGCTATAAATATATAGTAGGGTCACTGAGACCACCGGAGATAAAATTAGAATATACAGCACCGATGAGTGAGATAACAATACTACAACTCTTGTATGTGAAAACATAGAGATAGTAATGGTAATAACAATGGATAAAAACATGTTAAAGTAACTATAAACTGATTGTAAACAATATTTTGTGCGGTTAAAGAGACACACAAAGTATAGAATATGCTATCAAATGGGATATTGGGCAAAATTTGAATTTTTCAGTGACACAATTCAGAGTAAAAGTGATCGTAAAATCACAACTTAAGTGCCACAACACTGGATATGTAACGACAAAACATGAACATTATAGTGACACAACAGGTGATACGTTTGTGGTGATATGTTTAAGCACATTAATGTGACAATAAAGCTGCTTCAAAACTCACATTTCAGTCACTTTTTCCTCTTTCTCGCTCCAAAAACCTGAATTTCCCCAGTTTTCGCCACAATTTTCTCCAAATTTCTCAACTCAGTTTTAAAGTTTTGCACATTTGCAGACACTAATAATGAAACAGGATTCCTTTGGAAAGCTAAAATCAATACTCAAACAAAAGCTGTATGAAGTCTCTACAGGACGACCAGAGTGGTTGAGTTCAAAAATAAATAAAAACATCATATTAACATGTTAACAAGGTTTAAAACTTAATTTTCATAGGAGGGGGGCCTTAAATACACAGAAGCATCTACACTCATGAGCTCCTCCTCAGAAGCTGCAGCTGTAAGAACTAATTATTCTTTCTTAGACTATTTAATTTGAATAAATTTAGAGACACAAAGAAGTGAAGCTGCACAGAAAAAGTCTTAAAAAAGAAAGAAAATCTTTTCGTTTCCACCCTTAGATTCATCTTGCGAGCTCTGGGTTATTTGGAGGAGCTGCTTTACGTTTATATCTCACCTAAAGTGCCATAAAGTGCGCTGTCATGCTTCTAAACTCACCAGGCGTTCAGATATACAGCACGAACGGGAGGATCCTGGAGGATTAAATGTCATTAAGTGAGATAAAGTCACTAAAAACTCCCTACACGAAACTAATGATGATGTAACAGGGCATAAAAACACTATTAAATATGTCGAGGTCGCTATTCACAACATAATAAACTTAAAGAGTGAGTATTGGGGACCGCAGACACAGTACAGGTCTCTATAGTAATATGACAGCAGAGGTAAAAGTGAGTTTAACTGCACACAGACAAAACTAATGTATTATTTTTGTGAACCTGTGATTTCCTGCTGAAAGTGGGATTAAAACGGTGAATCCTGCAGATGATCCACTTTACAGCCATTCATCACCAGTCACCATCCAAACAATCATTCTCTCCCTCATGCTTTAATCCCGAAGGAGCAGAGTCCACCACCATGTGACATTATATCTGGGAGGTGGGTGGTGGTGGAGGGGGAGGAGGGGGAGGAAAGGAGGAGGGGGGTGTAGCAGCTGAGAGGTGGGACGTCCTCCTGGAGAGAGGAGGGGAAGACGAACAAGAAAGAGGAGAAGAAGAAGAGGAAGAAGGCGAAGAAGAAGAAGAAGAAGAAGAAGAAGAAGAAGGGAAAGGAGTGGAAGGAGGGGGGTTGGAGAAGAAGACCGTTGCGCCGCAAGAAGTGACTTCAGACACCGCGCAACACTCGCCGCAGGAGCGCAGAAAGTCCGGCCGCCTCTCCGCCTCTCGTCGGCGTGCGTCTCGGCTTTTAAAAGCGTCCCGGCTGCTGCTGCTTCTTCTGCTGCTGCTGCAGAGAAGACAATCCACCTTGCATCTTGTAGTGTGTTTTTTTTTTCCTTATATATTTTTCTTTTTTCTTTCCTGGCAGAGTTTTGCGCTTGACCGGCAGAGCAGTGAGCGGGCGGAGGAAGGAGAGAAGAGGTGGATACTTCTCCAGGTTTACGGGGCTGCGCTGCATTCCAGACCGGAGCGCAGCGCTCAGGAGCCGGACCCGGTGCGCTCCGTCTCCCTGCTCCTTTTTTTTTTTTTTTTTTTTTTTTTTTTGGAAGAGTCCTGGATCTTTCCTGCTTGTTTTCTGCTACATTGGGACATCAATAATGCTGAGAGAGAGCTGCTCTCAGTTGAACTAGAGAGATAAACACAAACACATCGCGCGTTTTTCCCTCCTGACTTGGATTTGGATTTAATGCCCTCTTTGGCTGCGACCATGGGTGGATGGTGGATATTTGTCGGTGCCCTGGCTGCGATCCTCTCCGGCCCCCGAGGGATATACGGTTGGTATTTTTGGTCTCTTTTAGCCTAACCAGTTGTTATGTAGGTCAGGGGTTATCAGGGACCACCATGCACACACACATTAGACCCACAGACCCCAGACATAAACCTTTACTTCCACCATGCCTACTTTTCCACCACTGAATCACGAATCATTCCAGTCTGCACATAATAAATCCTGCAGGGGAGTGAAAGTTGTGGCCACAGTCTCCATTGATCCAGGCAACAGTATAGCCTCTGTGATTCATTCCTCAAGTTGCTGAGGACGTCCTGGAACTCCCTCAAGGACCCCTGGAGGGGGCCAGGACCCTGCTTTGGGATCCTCTGAGCAGGTTTTTGTTTTCCCAGGGTGAAAGCAGAGAAGTTTGTGTGATTCCAGCTCCAGCTTGTTTCCCAGAAAAGAAAGGTATTGAATTTTAAAGTAAGTCCTAAAAACATTCATTTCGACAGGATTTCTGAGTGATCATCCACCTCACCTGGGAGCAATCTCACCACCATCAAGGTGGAGATTTCAGTCAAATTTGTCCTGTATGTGTGTTTACATCCCAGAAAGCATTTATGTGCAGGTGTTAGGACCTGCTTGGCCCTGACATACAGCCACTGAAAGGTTGGGTAACAAGAAGTCTTTGCATCTTTTCATTCGCAAATCACCAAATCAGATTCTTAGTGAGGCAGAAGTGAAGTTGAACTTTTGTCCGTTTGAGAAAAGAAAAAACTCAGGAACCTCCCTCAATAATAAAATCTTCAGGCTGTCATTATCAACCATAAGTAATCTCCTACAGGTGAGTGAGACTATAACCTGTTTCATGGATGATAACCCCGCAGATGCCCCCAGCCGCATTCAACACACTGTGAAGGAATCTGAATAGAAAAGCAACACTTGTCTCAGTTTCTCTTGAATATCTGAACACGTCTTTGAAATCATTCGTACTCGTGGACTCTCTGCCATTGAAATATTCATAGCTCTGCATCACATCTAAAAGGTCTGCCCATGCACAGCTCCAGTATTCCCATCAGTGGAGCCATAATGCATAAGATTGTGAGGGGCAGAATCCAAAGAGGGTCTGATCCATTCAAGGTTTCACTCCCATTCCTCCTGTCAGACCGGGGCTTGTTAACTGTTACAGCAGCCTGGTACCTGCGGGGAAGGTGTCGGGCTGCATGTTGAAATCTGGCACATGCAGCAGCAGCAGCAGCAGCAGAACCCGACTTTACCAAAGTCATTAGCATCCTCTCCCTTCATCTCGGCATGTGTCCAATCCGCTTGGCAGCTGTTGCTTCAGTAAAAGTCAAACTTTTATAAAGCGTGATGCTCCTTTCTTCGCCTCCTTCGGCGTTGACGAGCTGAGCAGAGCGGTTATAGGATCTGAAATGTTACATGTGATGCGAGGTAGCTGCCCGGTGGCTGGGATGGATGCTGAGGATGAGGAGAGATTCCTTCGCAGTTATTTGAATGTGGCTGTGATGTTTCTGTTGCTGCTGATTGTCCCTGACCCTCCAGATTAGAGTCTCACTCACACACACACACACACACACACACACACACACACAGGAGTTTGACTTCACTTCTGTCCCATTCATTTGGCATTTTGCAGGTCCAAGGAATATCTTGACTTTCAGCTAAATCTGGCCGAAATAAGGTGTTTTAAAAGTTAAGAATATGTAAATCAGCATTCAGATGACTATATATCAATATAAAGCATGTTCTACCTACAAGTTCAAATATAATCACAGAAAAAAAACTGTTTAAACAACCATAAGAACTTTCACTTTTAAAGAAAAACTTAAGAGTTTGGATGCTGCAGAGCTCCACATTAATTCCTCCTGGGATAAATCTGCCTGTTTTTGAGTTGAGCTGCTGCTTCTCCTGCATCGTAAACAGTTAAATCTCCACTTAATGATGAATAATTGAAGCGAGAAGCTCTCTCAGGTGGAGGGGGGGGGGGCTCATTTAGAAACCTTATCAAATGAATGTCTGTGTGAGGCTTGGCTGTGAGGTTAAGGCAGTGAGAGGCAGCGTGTACGTGTGTCATGTTCAGGGTTTTCTTTTCTTCTCAGAGTTGCCATGGTTTCTCGTAATTAGGAGATATGTTAAGATGATGATTTAAACATCTTGTTATCTTGAGATATCAAACTCACTTTCCTGTGAGCACAAGCTCATTATCAGAGTCTCCAGATATAAAATGTTGATCAAGGATCAGGATATGTGAAGGACTTGTTAATTTTTCGTTTTTGTGATGATCTTGTGCGTCAGTGCGTGCGTCCGTCTCAACCTCAGTCAGACCGTGATTATCCCGCGCTGATGGGAAACTCGAAGCTTGATCACAAGAAAACAGCAATTGATTTGATATCTCAACATTTTGTTCACTGAGGAATCATCTTGTAAAAATAGGGCTTTAAAACGTAAACATGAGCAACATTTATCATCCAGAACATGCCAATATTCAGGTTTTCTCACCAATCAAAAGCTTCAAACCTCAGTAACATAAAGATTTTTACTCTTTATCAACAGTATGTACAAAAAATTACTCCATTTTTTTCGTCCAATACGTCCATTTCAGTTGCAGTGTGGTCAACACTGGAGCAACACTTGCAGTTGCAGAAAAGCATTTTTTTTTTTTTAGCTGAAGTGTGTCTCACAATAAAAGTGTCGCCCTTTAATTTCCATGCAATTTGGGAGAAGGGGAGTCTGTTCGCACATTTGCATAAACAAACTGTGATTACACTGGGTCCATACTCTTTGCTAGAATGACACACCCACTTAAATCCAACCTAACATTTCAAGGGTTGATTAATTGTCTCAGAGTTCAGCTTGTTCAAAAATCTGGAGTGTTAATTGGTTACTGGAAACATTTTTCCTTTAGCGGCAGAACTTAACCGCTGCTGTACATTGGCCCCGCGCTGATTAAACTTCCAGATTGTATATTTTCTTTTCAGTGTGCGCAGTTTCTCCCATACTGAGAGATAAAGAGACGAGAGAGCGTGAAGCAGCAGCAGCAGCACAAATAGACTCGCTCTGGGGCTTCGTGTATGACTCTGCAACTGTAACTGTACTCTTGTTTTCCCATCTGGATCATTATGGTAAATGTTAACCTCCCGCTGCACTTTTCCCCCTGTGGCGTCTCAGATTTCTCAAGTCTTGTTTTGCGAGGCTGGTGTGAAGCGTGCGTTAGTCTGTCTGTCTGTCTGTCTGTCTGTCCGTCCGTCTGTCTGTGTTTTCTTAACATTTAACCCTCAAATTGAGCAGAGATAATCAGCAGCGCCCTGCCCTTTTCAGTCTAAAGGTGGCACATTATCTGGCTTTTAAATTTCCAGGCAAGTGCTCATGATGAACTGAATGGAAATGGTGGGAAATGATCAATTTAAGGAATTTAGATAATACTGAATTCTGAAGGGGCGTGGGAGGAGTTAGGGTGTTCAGGTACCACAGGTGAAAGTCATATTCAGTTTTTATAGAGAGAGTGTAAGTTGAAGGGTAATGTTGGTGTTTTTAGATCGATTACTGGTCAGAAAAATGCTCATTAGCATCGTTGATTATCTTGTAAAAAGCCTTGTGGGGACCGGGGGCCCCGCTTGGAAAAGCCTCTGTGATATGATGCTAAAGTTGGGGCCGTCCTGCTGAGGAGCAAAAGGAGCTACAGTTAGCTTCAGAAACTTTTTTGTTGTGATACTTGTGTTAGTTGGTCTATAAAGTTTGTTGCTTTCACGGCTCAGCTTCAAGTCAAGCAGATTTTCAATATTTGTTTTTGGATTATTCTCCCACTGGGGACGTGTGTTTATTTACCCGACATGTTTCTCTGTGTTGCTGAGTCGTATTGACCACCGTCAGAGTTTGACAGTGCACTGCAGGCCTGGCGCGCTGCTCTCATGGAAACTCACATCTCACAGTTTGAAGGGAATTGATTCCTCATTCTTCATGGGGCTGAAATGCTGTTTGACCTGAGCGTCTGCAGGAATGATAAGGACAGATTTACATAATCCCTAAAAAAAAAAGAAAAAAGGGCTTCATGACATATCAATACTAAAGTTGTGACTCTATAATGCTAATGCTCTCTTTCTTTCATCACAGGAGCTTGTACCTACGAGGGATCGCTGTATGCGGTAGGTGCAACCGCCCTTTATTGTTGTGTTTTACCTCTATAGCAACATTGGTTGAAATTTTCCTCCCTGTCCGCTCACAGAATTAGGATCTTGAGTCTGTTTGTAGAGCCTGATGGGTATTTGCTCATGTATTATTCAAAGGGACATTACCAAGTTGGTATGAGTGACGGCTGAAGCCGTTAAGTGTGTATATGTGCTCAGATAGGTGGCAGAAGGCGTATGTTCTATCAGTAGGGATTGCTGCACATCCTCTTGTTGTCCGACATGTAGCCGAGAAGATGTGTCTCATCTATAATGCATGCCGGATACTGACTGACTTTGCGGATGATAATAGTGATGAGAGAGCATGATGCAGCACGGCGGCGGGTGGGCCCGGCCGCTGAAGGAAGCGCCGCTGACTCCCGCTGCTCTGCCGACCGAGGGTTAGGCTCTTTTCAAAGTAAGAAAGCAGTTGGTGATGAGCTTTTTACTCTGCTTGTGCTGGGTATTGGTGAACATCCAAGGTTTTGCTCAGAGATGTGCTTTTGTTTTTATATTCTTTAGACTCTGCTGCTGGATACTCGTCTCCTAGCTTGAGACTTATTTTAATGTTTGAAATTGTCGTGTTTGGCTCGAGGCACCGACTCACGAGAAGCCGCCTTGTTCCTCTGCGGAGGCAGCAGAGGCTTTGCCCACTAACGTGTGATTTTTAGGACACAAACCAGCTCGGGGAGTTGAACCTCCAAGTGTGAACATTACACTGATATGTGGTTGAACAGCCTCTACTCTTGGAACCTGGCTGCAGGGATTTGGTTTCATTCACAGGAGCAACAGAGGTCCATCACTGATGTTGGAGTTATTGGTGTTCCCGTTCATCCGTTTTTAAAGGTCCAATATTTTCCTCTTCTTCTGTGTTGTATTTGAAGTGTTGATCCATCAGAAGATATATATGTGGTTTTGAGAACCAAAAAACATCTCAGTGTAGTTTTACATCTCCTCTCTCAGGCTTCTCTCTGGAGCTCTAGCAACAACAGGTCGGTGAGCCAATCAGAAGACAGGAGGCTGAGAGCAGTGACTGATTTGTTGTGACATCACAAAGTTACAGAAGTCCTGACGGGTCGTTTTGAGGCTCCGTTTCTGAATACAGGCTGTGTGCATTTCTGCTTTATAATCAAACAACACATGGACATCTATCTTTATACTGTATGGGACCTTTAAAACAGGACAGCTGACAAATAGAAGCTCTTTGCACAAAGTTGGAAGCACCTTTGTCTAAACAGGTCGTAGATGACCATGAAAAACCTGAAAAACCTTGGAGACCAAGAGTGTCGACATATTTTTGGCCGTATAGTGTCACTTTGAGTTAGACAGTTTTATATAAGAGGAGAGAATTTTATCCTAACCTCAACAAATGTTTAATCTCACCCACCTTCCAACTGCAGTTTGACAATGTACTGTTTAATGTTTAATACGGACTGTTAACTGTTTCATATCAGCCATCAGCTGGTCATTTCATCTGCTGCCAATAAGATGGCAGCTCCTCTCTGGACGCAGCTGCATGAAAAGACTCTACAGTGAACCTATACTTCTCTATTTTCTTTCCCCATCACTGAATGGAGGGAGTGACGGTTTGGAGGGTAACTATGTCTCAAAGAGCTGAAAGAAATTTGTCAGGGAGGTTGAAGTGAGGGTCTGAAAGCAGTTTCAGAAGATTCCCTATCTTCAAGAGGGTAAAAGACAAAAAAACGCGAGCAGTTTAAAAACATCCAGCATCAGCACAGGATGTACTTTGGGGGGGTAATTCAGCCTTCAGAATACCTCTGTCTCCTCCTCTTGGTCGAACCCTAGGAAAAAAGAAAAGGAATGAAATCTGCTGCTGTGCACTTTAGAAAAACACCACTTGTGTCTTGCAACAACTGGTAATCGCTCTTAAAAAGCCTTAAACACGGTTCTCGGCGGCGGAGTTGTGGTTCCCAGGCAGAATAATGACGAACTCCTGCTTTGTTCCCGCTGTGTTATCAGCGTAATGACAGTAAAGCTTGAAACAGCGAGCAGTAACATACCTGCTACCAACTCCAATCCTGTAAACGCACGAGAACACATCCTGCCTCCCCCGAGTTACTTTTCCCCTCGGCTTTGAAGAGGGATAATTGCTGGAGCGAGGATGTAAAGACAGAAATGGTTCAGTCAGTGTTTGAGGAGGGAAGAGGGGGAGGGAGGGGTGGTGGTGCAGGAGGCTTGTGGGAAAAAAAAAAGAAAAAAAAAAAGGAGAGGGCAGGGAGACAGGTGGGATGTCCCAGCATGTTTGGACACAGTTGGGGGGGGGGCCTTCTGGAGTTCAAAGTGAAGAACCTCCCCTCCAACACCTGGAGTGGTGTGCAGATAGGAACAAATGGAGAGAGGAAAAAAACAGATTAAAGTGAAGGTCTCAATAGACGCCCTCGGGCCTCTCTGTGTGGCAGAGCAAAAATCAGCCTCTCCCACACCGTCAGCTTTTTTCCTCTTGCTTCTTTTGCCAGACTTTAATTTCTTGATTTGATTAGATTCGGTGTTCAGCTTGATTTATGCCAATAATAACTCTGCCAAGACACGAACAAAGATCAGCCTGGTGATTCTTCACAGCTAAATTAAAAAGGACATAAAGGCACAACTATACATGAGATGACACACATTTAAAACTGCAGGCTACAGGGCAGGAAAAAAACAGTATCTTCCATTACTTCTCTGGGACTTTTCCAAAACGTTTTTAGACCTGAAAATAAATCATTCTCTCGTGCATCTTCACACTTCTCTGTAGGAATCCAGAGTAAAGGTTTGCAGGGTTACACACACACACACACACACACACACACACACACACACACACACAGATGATATATCAGGGGTAGTTGGGGTTCAGTATCTCGCCCGAGGACACTTCGACATGTGGACTGGAGGAGTCGGGGATTGAACCACCAACCTTCTGATTGGCAGATGACTTGCTTCTGACCTCCTGAGCTGCAGCTGACATGTTCCCCTCATCCATAGCTGCTCAAACACATTGGGATTTTATGGGTTTTATTCAGCCCATCTGCACTAATTACAGTTTGATCGAGAGGAACTTCTGATCAGTTTTTCCTAGTCGGTGCGTTTTACATGAACTTCAGACTTTCTCCATTAAACCGGTTTAAACTTATCTCAGATTTTTGTTTTTCCATGTACACAGGTGACCGGGTGTCTAATCGGCTTTTTAGATGTGTGCATGTGAATGACAAAGACTGGAACAGATGGGAGTCGAGAGCAAAGCGGCGTCTTCTTTCAATGATACAGTTAAAATCAGTAAGCTCGATATCAGAGCGGGTTTAACCGATCAGTGACCTGCCGCCTGTGTAACAGACTATTACAGCGCACGTGTTTAATCTTTGTAACCAATCAGCGTTTCCTGACTGACAAGAGAAAATTAATTAAAAAATGGATGCACAGATGGCTGAGAAGGTGTAGGCAATATGGTCAATCTGTTTTTTTTTGCAGCAAAGTCAAGTTTTATTTATATCACTGTTACCTCAACATTCTGCTGCAATACAGTAAGCAAATTCAGAGAGGAGCTTTTGACAGGAGCCATGTGGGGAAATCACACCAGGGAATTGCTCAAAGTCCAATTTTTTGACACAAAATTCTTAGTGTGGTCTTCAAAAACAAACATGTTGATCAGCACATTGGTGATTTGTTTTTCGATGCGTGAGGTGGATTAAAATCAGTGATATACAGACACATGAGAGCGAGTCTTTACTGGCCCGCAGAGGGTTGAGCCCCGTCTTCCCCGGGTCATCCTAAACATCCTGATCCTGTCAGCTCATGTCAGACCCGACGCTTACGTCACGTACTAAACACGGCTGCTGGTGGAGGAAGAAGCTCTCTCATTCTTCCCTTTAGAGAGCAGGTATTATAGAGAACAGGCTCTTTGTTAGGATGGATTTTTACACTTAGAAATTTTGAGTTCACTGAGCAACTACAGTAGTAGTTTTTAGCTGCCCCTCAGTTTGGCATCACACAGTTGGACGGACGTCTAATCTTTCTTAATTCAGCTGCTGAATCATGTTTGTCACTGCAACTAACAATTGTTTTAATTGATGAATCTATTCATTATTTGTTAATTAATCATTTAGTCCTATAAAATGTCAGAAAGTAGTGAAAAATGTAAAATTCAAAAGATTTCAAAAATACAGGCAGCCATAGCTGTTCAACTGCGGCGCAGTGCCAGCTCAGTGATGGCTGATGGTTGGCTGAATGACTAAGGGCTGTGAAACTCTATAGATAATATATGAAATGAACTTTTAGCATCAAACTAAAACTTTTTTAAAGAGTTGCTGAATAGTTTGCAAAATCTTAATTATCTTAGTTTTTGTAAAATCTTAATCTTCTAAACAACATGAGTGAAATAAAAAGTGCAGTGACAGTGACTTTATCCTCGAACCCGGACTACAAGCTCTTTGTAATCACTCACTGGCTGTGCAGTGTGGAGCTTTGGAGATTGTGGGTAACACGTACCACACGTATCCTCACAGATTTAAATAACCCAGGACTTCCTGCAGCGTTGCATTGCGCCACCAGGCCCGACACGCCGCTGAAGCGCAGCGTTATAGCACACAGTGAGGGAACAGCGGGGCTCGGCAACATGCAGCACCATGTCCAAATATATCACCTGCCCCTCCAGGCTCGAATTCCTGGCATTACAAGTCTCTGTTTCTGTAGGAATCAAAACGCAGGGCACCTCGAGAATAGCACCATCGAGGGCCGGAGGTCTGGGCAGTGTAACCCCCGAGGAGCTGGGGTTTAACAGAGGTGAAGCAGCGAGTGTGTTTACATGCACATTACTATCCTGGTTCTGCGTAGTGTTTACTCATATCCCTGATTAGAGCAGTATCCTTCTGATGGTCTGTCTAAAGGTTTCCTGAAGCTGAGCCTGATCACAGCGGCTGTCCACACTCACCCTCATGACAATCTCTGCAAATGTGTTGACGGTAAATGTGTCACTCAGGCTGATTGGATCTACAGTAACTGCCACATGTCGTCGAGGGTGAAGTTTTACAGCACCGCATCGTTTTTCTCCCATTGAGAAGCTCTAATGCAAAGAACTGCTGGTAAACAGCTCCAGAAATATCCTTTTCAGTTCCACTCGATACGACTTCGGTGGTTAATTTCAGACCTGCTGAGCTTACGACCACATTGCTAATTATGCACACATCGCCGCGCATGTATAGTGTTTACGAAATTCATTACCATAAAAGGTAATGAATTTTGTTTCTGTGTACTTAGGAAGAAAAAAAAATCTTTAACCTCTTTGAAGCACTGTAGTCTTCCCGAAGTGCTTCGACAGCAGCCCTCAGGGCTGTCGTTGTGGTTAGTGTAGTGAAATGGCTGCAACATATAAATCAACTGATGATGAAACATGTAAAAAAAAAAAAAAAAGAATTGCCCAATTCCTGTGCACGTTCACTTTCTGAAATAGTTAACACAAAGCAAGTAAGTCCTCCTCTAGTGATGGACGTGTAAATGATAGGACGTAAAACAGGTGTCCTCATCGTTAAGGTAATGGACAAGTGGAGTCCCGGTGGCCTGGGGGTGGGGATGGTTGGAGACTCTGGCCATGTAATCACAATGTCACTAGTTTGAGTTTGCCTGAGGTCATCCCCCATCTCTCTGTCTCTCTCTCTCTGTCCCTCTCCGTGACCTCTTACCCCTCAGTTTTTAAAGCGTGTCTGTCGTCAGTTTAACACACGATTGGTTTAGTTTCATTAGTGCAAGTTAATGTGGCGTGAAGCGTCAGTGCTGTAGCTATATTTAAGGTATTTCACTTCCATATGTACATTGATGTGGGAAATATATATAAACGTAAACTAAACCAAATAGAACCTTTAGATACACTGTTATTGGCGCTGAGGGGGCGGGGCCAATCTTCATAGTGAATCATAAATAATGTAATTACTATGTTAATCAAACCCAAACTGTCAAAATAGGTAGCCAAAAGACTTTTGTTAAAAGTCTGTCTTTTTGCAGGAAATGTAAAGCCACAATACAATAATCATAATCAACTCATAAGCAACAGCTGTTCAACTGCGGCCCAGTGCCGGCCCAATGATGGCTAATGGTTGGCTCGATAAGTAAGAGCTATAAAACCCTGTAGATAAGTTCTTCAATCTAAAACACTTTTTTTTAAAGAGTTGCTGAATAGTTTTCAAAACTTGATTATCTTATCTCATGTTTTTATAAAATCTTCATCTTCTGAACAATTATAAACAACCGTCTTTTTATCTTCTAAACGAGCACAGGTTCTCTGCAATCACAGTCTCAAACTAAAAGGAGAGGACAGTGAAGACAGATAGAGTCAGCTCTTTTAAAAGAGCCTATCTCTGGCTTCCTCTGTGCCGATGGGTAATATCCTCAGCTCGGGTGTTCATATCAATCCACATTGTACCCAGTGGGGTTTAGCGGTGAAGTATGACATTAAAAGCACTAATAGGATCTGACTACTGTTGGACAGAATATGTATATTAGTGGAAACTGCCTTTTTCAGGGCTCCTTGGTGGATTAACACTCACGCTGTGGTGAATGATAATTCCTTTGTGACAGCCGGGTTGCCGCTGACTGGTGTTCACGCTGCTGTTTGCCCCACGGGGCCCCAAAACCACCCATGTGATCAGAGGAAAAGGCAAATCAACCCCCCCACCCCCCCCCCCCCCCAGAAGGATGAGACATGCACCACAGGCACAGGAGGGAGCCGAGCAGGAGGCAAACAGAAAAATACTGAAGCTGGGAGAAACTATCGGAGGAGAAAAGAGAAAAAACAGAGAGAGAGGGTTGGGGGAAAAACATCATCTGAGGATGACAGTGTGACAGGGGGGATGGGGGGCGTCTGACAGCTGGGACCCGACTTCACCTCAGCCCTGTGAGACTGAAAGAGTATGTCAGCGTTTTCCTCTTTCAGCCTGATAAGAAATTCTGGAGAGGAAGGGTCACCTGACGGGAGAGAAGGGAGGGAACGCCACCTGCAAACTAAATTGGAAGAAGAGCGGAGAACTTCTGACTCGACTGCTGAGATCAAGTCGTTTTTTTTTTCTTTTACTTTTTTAAAATTGCTAATGTTGACCTTTAACTCTGAAATGTGGATGTAATTTATCTGTTCACACTGCACTGCAAAAACTACTAAAAACTATTACTGAGTTCACTGAGTCACATTTTAACAAGCTGAATGATCTGCTGATGTGGCGAGATTATTTCCAGGAGAGGTTTGTTGAATCAAGTGATCAGATCTGGTTTTAAAGGTCCCATATATGACACTTTTTCTGGAAGATGGAAGATTTAATGTTTTCTGGGTGATTGAATAAAGATAAAGCATATTTCAGGTAAACACACGCATGGCTGAGAGAGGTGACTGCTTTGTTGTGACATCACAAAGTTACAGGAAGTCCTGACAGCTGGTTTTAAGGCTCAGTTTCTGAATACAGGCTGTGTGCATTTATCTGTGGACTGAGGCTTTGATACTTTCACAGTATTAATATAGAACCTAGACCTGATCTATAATCACACTACACATGGACAGAGACCTTTAGACTATATGGGACCTTTTAATAGTTTTTAAAGGACAAGTTAGTTCCTTATTTTTTTATTCCTAATTCTTCATTCAGGGAGGAAAAGATTTGTTAAGACTGATGCTAAAACTGCACACAATTGTGTGTGTTTTTTGGTGTCAAATGGACATCATTATGTTTTTTATGTCCCTCTCATTTAGTCATTATCGATTAATTTCCTGATTAGAGTGATATATGCCAATTACAGTTTCCCAGAATGCAAGTTGAAGTCTTCAGAAGTCTTGTTGTGTTTCACCAACAGCCCCAAACCCAAAAACATTCAGTCTACTCACACAGAAACCAGCAAATCCTCACCTTTTGAGAAGAGACTGATGTTATTAGTCAGTGAAAAAGAGAAAAGAGACTTTCATTTGATAAAAACTCCTACGTGTTTCCTGAGCTTCAAGTTTTCATGTCATATAAACTTTTGACGCAGTTGGAGGTTGTTTGCATTCGGCGTTCGGCGTCAACACGACATCAAAAAAACTGCCTCAAGTTTAAGTTGAGTCAGTCTGGGACGTGTTGTGCTGCGTCTTCAACCTCCGCCGCTGTTGGAGCCAGGTCCAGGATGAAGGCTTGTTTTGAGGAGCAGACTCAGGCTTATTGAGTCCTTTGTTTGGCAGATCCTGAATCCCGATTTCTCCAAATTAAGCCCCCGCATCAAAACCCAGCACATTATGTTCCTCCCTGTTTATCCTTTTGAGAGGTTTTCCCTGCTCCTGTGATGTGCAAAGTTCCCGACATAATGAATTGAGCGCCGGCCGCACTGGTGATGTCAGGAGAATAGGGGCTTTTGAGAAGCACTGTGGCCCGGGACACACAGAAATAGATCATTTGAGGACCTGAAATTCGTGGCTCTACCACATCTGAATTATTAAGTGGCCCGAGGCTGTGAAGTGCCTACACTGGCTGCTCTTATCAAGATGCTTTTAAAGCTAAACTTCCTCTCGCATCTTGAATCCCTTCGTACTTTCGAGCCAGAGCAGCATTTTCCCATTTGTTTTTCTCGAGGGAGAAACTTGTATAGTGCAGGATGAAAAAAAAAAAACAACAATGTTTTATTTTCATATCCATCACTCAGGGGTTTGGTTTGGGATCTCACAGACGCATTTCAAGTTTCAGGACACCTCAAGACTTATTCAGTTAGATGCTACAGGTTCGGATCCTTCAAACCTTAAAAACCCAAGGAGGATT
Source organism: Seriola lalandi dorsalis (assembly GCF_002814215.2). Classification (NCBI taxonomy): domain Eukaryota; kingdom Metazoa; phylum Chordata; class Actinopteri; order Carangiformes; family Carangidae; genus Seriola; species Seriola lalandi. The sequence continues at coordinate 1,505,942 of NW_019525077.1, forward strand.
AATAGATGTGTGACGGTCGGGTAAAACCTCGTTCAAATCAAAAAGAGCACAAAAAAAAAAAAAAATCCAGGGGGCTTTGTTGGTGCGGACGTGTCGCTACAGGTAGAGGTGAGAACATGAAGTCGGAGCGGTTTATAATACGATTTTCCGCCTCATTTAGCAGTCTGTAAAGTTCAGTGCTCAGTAATCTCACAGAAATGTGCCTTATATTTTATTGTGTGCTGACCCCGCTGTGTTGGGACCAGCCACTGAAATGACTGAGGCGGCCATTTTTTTTCTTTTTTTTAGGGCAGCGCTAATGTTAGTTTGACTGCCGCGACAGGGGATGAATTAAGAGGAAAGCTAAGACAAACGGGTTCATGAGATACGAGTGGGCTTCATTTGATTAAAGGCATTAATCAGAGGATCGCAAGCTTCTTTTTTTTTTTTTTTAATCTCGCATTGTAACGACCCCTCAGAGGGCCCTGAGCCTTATCTTGAGACCCTCTGCTTGACACTTGTCCTACGCCTCAGCAGCGCTACTGGAGCTAAATCAGAGCGCGCCGTGCTGCTTCGGCTGGAACTAAGTCCCCCCCCCCCAGCCCTCTGCAGACGTGCAGGGCCGGAGTGGAGTGGTGCAACCTTTGGCAAACACCCAGCCGCCGTGCTAATGGGCAAACAAACAAGCTAGCTGCTCCCCTTTCCTCGTCATCCTCCCCACCACACTGCCCCCATCTCTGACCCCCTCCCAGAACCTCCGGGGGCCATCCGGTGGCGGCTTTGACAGTTTCATTGCCGAAGGTCCGGGAGGTCGCCGGCCTTTTGTCTCTCACTTCATTCACAGTGTTTGATTCCCAGCTCGCCATTCAAGCCAGTTTGCTTCTTATCTGTAAATAGCAGCATGCGGCCCCCCGAGCCCCGGTTTGTCTTTCTTGCTCCACTTTTCCTTCTGTCTGTGCCTGCAGGCTCTTGGAGCTACAAGTGTTTAGACAGAGAAACGTTAAACTGAGCCAAGCTTTTGTCCCCGTCGGCTCAGACGGCCATGTTCACACACGCTGCCGAGCTCAGACCTGCTATCCACGGGGCTCGTTTTCTCATCTTCATCTCCGGGTTTCCCTCCTGTTTTCTTTTCCTGAATACAGTCAGAGGAATGAGACCATCTGCAGAGACAACAGCTTAAAAAATTAATTCTTTTGTCCGTAAGAAAAAACTGAAGGAATTCAACGAGCCGTGAAGAATGAAAGCGCTCCTGTGAGGCTTTTTAGAGAAGTTTACTGATTGTTTTTGAGTTCGAAAATGAAAATGAAACTCATTTCATTATAAATCCTCTACGTTCTGTGAGGCCACAAAATCCGTCTGTGACGTATCTGTAAAGAGGCACCGTGAGAAATAAGAGTTGTATCTGACTTCTTTTTATCCCTTGAATGGACGTGTTTATTTAGAAGTGGATGAGAAATAAAAAATCTAGTTTCCCTGCAAAACGAGAAAAAACAAAACTAAAAGCTGCAATAATATAAATCCAACACGTGGATTCAGCTTCACACACGTGTGAATAAAACCTGACATTCACGGCAGAAGGACTTTGAAGTTCTCCGAGTCTTTGTACCGTGACATCTGACCCGCTGACTTCACGTTCTCAGCAGAAATGAAAACGTTTATGCCCAGAAATGTGAATTTTGACGGAAAAATTGAATTGCAAAAAGGTCTGAAAAGACACGAGGAAGATAAAAAAAAAAACGATGATGCTACATTTTACACTCTGTGTTTTATTAGCGTTTGTGAAATGCTGGTGGTTTTTTTGCATCTTCAACAGCTATTGCAGCGAATCCGCAGCTTCTTTAGTGATAGTTAAAGGTCGAAAAATCTTTCATATATCAACAGCTTCTTCCATCTGCCGGCTGGATCCAGTCCTTGTACCCTCCTCATCACATTTGCCCTCCTCCTCCTCCTCCTCCTCCCTGCTTCTTCTGGAGTTTTTCCTTTTTCCTACCAGGAAGTCAATCTCTGGTCAACCACGTTTTCCTTTGTGTCAGTCTGGATTATTGATGAAGCAGGTGAGGCGAAACCAAACAGACTGCAGGCAGAGCGAGGCGTTACAGACGTTCGACAGAACAACACGTAACGTGGAAGCGCTTTGAAGCAAAAAAAAGTCACGGCTTCACTCTCATTTCTGGTTTCAAGCTGCAACTGCTGTCGATTTGTGTTTCCTGTCACTGATTTTCAACTACGGAAGGTCAGAAATGTCAAGAAAAAAAAAAAAAATTGCAAATCACAATTTCCTAAAGCCCGAGTTGACGTCTTCATCCTGCTTGTAGCTGAAGACGGAAAGACGCTCACTTCACAACGACTTAAACTGTAAATTACAAGTTCTCAAACCTAAAGGACAGAATAGGCCGTATGAATCTGATCTGCCAACTCTGTGGTTAAGTTTAGGGAACTGCAGCCACTTGGTTGAGGTTAGGGAACGATGATAGTCAGGTTCGAACAAACCAGTGCTGGCTGTTTGAAGGAGACATTTGCAGCCAGGAAAGCAAGAAAAGAAAGTGTTTTTCTGCCACAGGATATGCAGAAAGCGGAGTGGACTTTATACAGAGTATAAATGTAAACGTTAGAAAGTCAAGGGGGCGGATGGGAGTGTAGTTAGCCTGACTCTCCAACTCCGTCTTATAAATTGACATTTAATATTACTAAGTTCTTTTGCAGGGAACATGATTGCTGTGGAAATGTTTTTTTTTCCCCTAGAGGATGAAGTGGTGTGTACTTTGCTCGACATTTGATGTTGGGAAAAGATCACGGTTTCAGTTCAATGTAAATAAAGTAAATTTGTCCTGCCTCTTGCTTTGAGTTGAGCGGTTGATGTTCGCGTAAGGTGATCGGTTGTTTTATTTCTAGTGAGAACAAAACGTTCATCAACAGGTTTCTTTGCAGTTTTTTTGTATTTCTACATATTTGTTGCGATTATTCTGACTCTTCGTCTTTTCTTTTTTTTCTTGATTGGTGCAAACATCAGCTGCTAATTGATCTTCAGCCTCGTTCAACTCCTCTTTGATATAGTCTAATTTCTGAGCCTGATCCTTTATAGAAAAAGAATAAAACTTTGCAGACAGCAGCTCAAAGCGAATCACTCAGTTAATCAAATGTTTCAAAATCAGTCAAATCACTGTTTTCAGGTGCTAATTCTTTCTCTTTATTCACTGTCACAGCCAGTAGAGACACTTATTTATATGGAAATATTTCCTGACATGAATAGATAATCAGATGTCTGCCTTAATTCTCATCTCATACCTTTTTTTTGTGGATGATTGACATAAATCTCCAAATCCATAACAGGAAAAAAAAATTCCCAGAGATTTAAAGCTAAGCGGTATAATTGGGCCTCAGTCTGTCATGAGTGCAGTATGATTATCTCTCAGTTTGTGCTCATTACCCCGCAACTGCTAACCTTTTACTAAAAGGAGCCCGGTGGATTGGTAAGATAAAGCTGGTGATGACAGGTAGAGATGGATGTTCGCCTCAGGGTAACGTGTTGGAAGCCAGACTCGGCCTGTCGATGACTTCATTCCCTCCCTCCCACTTTACACTTTACCTGAGCGCGACCCCCCCTCCCAGCAGAAAAACAAAGCTGGTTCCCTTCTCCGCCCGACCCGACAGGATGCTGGGATTACTCTACAGATCCCTCCACCAGCATACAAATGTTGGCTCGCTGCCTGACTGATAAGAGAGGAGGAAAATATACAGACGGTCGGATTGTCGAGGAGGGGATTGATCTCTTTCACTCCCCGGCTCTTATTCCAAGCTGCAGATGAGATTTGTTGCTGTGTTTTTTTATTCATGATTGGCAAGTAAATTTGACTTCATCCCTCCTGACCTTCCGTTGGCTTTTTATTTACTTCCCCTCGTGGATCAGGTGTATTGAGTTGCGCGGGGTCGTGGTGGCTATGTTTGCGTTCCCCACCTCCCCTGGCACACCGAAAAGTTGTTGAAACAAAACAACCTTTTTATTTGGACTTGGCATGATCGTCTGTTAAGACCCTGCACAATAAAAAAGAGACACTTTAAGCACTACATCAGCAGGATTTTACTCCACTGACGGGTGTCTACATTGTTAGCAAGAAAGCAGCGGCACACAGACGATCGAGGGATAAACATGGCGAGATTTTACACCGAAGAGACGAGACAGAAAGAAATAAGAGTGCAGCAGGAATAAAATAAGGAGACGCATAAAAGTTTAAAGTGTCACGAGGGGCCCCGAGACACTGCAACGTTTATCACTACCCAAGATTTCTAAGTGTTTTCCAGGGAACCGGGAACAGTGAGATGATTCTTCTATTCTTGTATTGTTCTTCTGGAGACCGCGAATAGAAATCTGGATGGCAGATGTTGGTGTGTCTTTAAACTCCAGTTTTTCCTCACACTCTTGCTTTTATTTGTTGGTGAACTGCAGCTGAGTTATCGTTAAAATTTTCAAATCTTTTGTAACGTTTTCGACCCGGCGTCCGCGCTACTGTTGAGTTTTCTAACCGGAGACTTTTGGGAACGCCGCTGGAACCGTTTTAGTTTGAACACTCTGGGGTTGTGCTGTTGGAAACGATGGCGTAGACACCCACGCTCTCCTCCTGATTGGCTCTGGATATTAAATTCTGCATTTTAACGCTACAACTGTCTCTACTGTTCCTCTTTTGTAGTATTTCCTGCAGCAACTGTAGAGCCGACAATCTGCTAAATAACTGCATAAATTGGTTTGAATTTCAGGTAACAGCTTTTCCTCACACCTGCCGCTGTGGATGAGTGAAGCCTGATTTTCTTTTCTTTTCCTTTTCTTTTTCTCCTTTTCACCCCTGTGGGAATGACTTGTAGACATGTTTGGAGCTGCTCAAACACAGCAGAGCCGCCGGTCTGCCCTTTCCTGATGCACTTTTCATGACTTTTCTCCTAAACTAGCTTTTAATATTCACCTTTTTTTCCTCTGTTGATAGCCTCTAATCCGTCGACCATTTTCTTATGTTCGCAGCCGAAACTGACCGCACACTCTGTGGTGTGTTTGAATGATCTTTGCCCTCTAGTTAGAGCAGGAACATGCCTCAGCTCGTTCTATTACAGGCCAGCCCGAGGTAAACACTAAAAGCTTCTGTCCCTTTGTTTTGCCTGTGAAAGGAACTTGACACAATTTAACATAATGTGAGTGTTTGAGTCCTTTTAAGTGCCCTGAGAGCCAGGTAGTAGTTTCACCCTAAGGGGTAAAAAAAAAAAAAAAAAAAAAAAGACATTAAAAGATGAATTCGAAGTTCGGGGATGAGGTGCTTTCAGTATGACTCCAGAAAACAATTAGTCAGAACCCGATCTATAATCCAGAGTTGATTTCCTGAGAGAACAAGAGCTGACACTGTGTTTGACCCCGGGGCGATCGCCTCATTGTCCCGTCCTCGATGTGAGAGAGTGAACCATGTGTGACTGAATGAGGACGTTAAACATTTATTTTAAACAGGCGCCTCATTGTCAGGACGACGTGGCTCTTTTGTCTCGGTCGTTATTTCGGCCCGTGAAGAGCGTGAGATTTGCGTGACGGCAACTGCGACGAGAAAAAAAAGGGACATTTTTTAAATTCTTGCGAGCGTCTCTAAAGAGAGGAACTTAGCAGCAAAGTGAGAAGTCGTCGTCGTCTGAGCGTCGTTTGGCGAGCTTGCTGTGTAAACACCCAGTTGTTCATTCGTTTCACTTGTGCGTGTGTGTGTGTGTGTGTGTGTGTGTGAGTGAGTGAATGGTGAGTGTATGGTGAGTGTCTGTCTCACATGTGTGTGCTTAAACATGATAACCAGTTTACTTTCCGAAAAAGAGAGGCATGAAAATTTGTCCTGGAGCCAGAACGTGGGGGATGAATTTTTGATGAGTCGCCGTGCACAAGGCGGGCGCTCGTTGTTTTCGTTCTGATTCGTCGACAGAACATCAAATAATTTCTATGCAATTAGAACGTGGTGTGAAGCTGCGCCGCTCTTATCGCAGCATTTACGTAATAGGGGGAAAATTGCATTTACATGTCCCATTTTTCCTGCCGCGTTGCCTCAGCGACGCCGTCCACTGAGTCAGCTGTCCGGCTCAGTGACACCCGCTGGGCGTTTGACAGCTCTGTCTCTGTTGGGGGGGGGGGGTTTATTGAGGGTTTTCTACCCCTGCAACGCTGCTGCTCACCGGGGGTGTCCTGTCGTTTTAGTTCCTGGAGTGACGTGCAAACAATGTCCTCGCTGGGGCAGGGGGTCAGGAATTAGGCTCCAGAGTTAAGTCAGTGGATTTTAGGCCGGTGATCTCGTGCATCAAGGCTTTTAATTTCATGAGACCACAGGAGGATATTGTAGGACAAGGGAGCTCATTCATGAAGACTCCCGGTATGTTTACGCTTTACTTCATAATCTCAGCAACAAGAAAAGAGCTATTTGTGGAATCCATTCCCACTCTTCCATCTTTGACACGGACGTGTTGATGGATTTATTTGCTGCTCTGCGCCCATGTTTCCATTTTCAGTCTTGCATAACGTAAATCTCTCCCCATCTTTATTCCCAACTTGTACAGTATGTGTCAGTTTTTGCATTAAGATGGCTTCGTCAACCATTGCTATCCTGTGGTCCTGTGTGGCCTGCACTGTGAAAATATTTTCCTTGTCAGTAACCACCTAGTAAATGTTACTGCCTCCCCCTTGTAACATCATAAAGTCACAACAGTTTAACAGCAGTTTGACCCTCAGGCAATTCTCCACTCTGTCGGCTTTACTAAAATAAATAAACCTCAATGTAACATGTTGGCTGGGGTGATATCCAAAAGTTAATATTGCGATGTACAGCCCAGCCCAAATATCGCAAAACTACAAAAATAAAAAAAAATTGCAATATAAAATATCACAATATTCAATATTATCGAATATCAACCAAAGCCTACAACCTGGCGGGAACTTATATTTTAATATTTTCCCAAAACACAGATATTTTGTGACATTCTCAGACAATATGCAAGTGATCTGCTTTATCTCCCACATATTTGACATTTATGTAACTGCTTACTTTTTGTTTTGGCTTTTAATAAAGACACAAATAAGATCTTTACTGGATTATTTCCTCCTTGTCCTTATCATCCACACGTTTGATGTGATCCACACACCTGAAATGGCAAATGACTGAATTATTAAATTTTTTAAAAACTTTTTAAAATAAAAGAATAAAAATAATGAGGCCTAAATCAACGCAAAAAGTTTCTCTGACTTTTCCTGGAGACTTTTGCTCCAGGAAGTGCCTGGAGGACTCCTGAGGGCCCATGGAGCTCAGTCTGGGAACCATTTTTGTCGCTACTTTGTGCAGAATTGGATGCGATGAGCACAAACCAAGTCGAAATGACTGTGCGGTTGCATGATGGGTTGTGTATATATATATATATATATATATATATTTTTTTTTTTTTTTTTTTTGTTGAATGAATATGGAGGGCTGAATTTTCCCACAGTGCCAGTAAAGTGCTGTGGTTTACAGGAGCGTGGTTATCATGGGAACATCTGTAGCCACACGGAAAGCCTCATCAGGAGGGAGTGTGCTGACACTGATGTCTGAGCGGAGGAAAATGCAGTAAATAGTCGGGTTATGATGGCAATGACAGATTAACAGTTAAATCTTCCACACTTGTATCACCTGCACTGTTGCAAAAAAAAAAAAATATATATATATATATATATTCTCCTTGTCAATAACCATCTAGTAAATTTAACTGGCTCTCCCTCTGTAACATCATAAAGTAAAGAAACCATTTAACAACAGTTTGGCTTTCCACCAGACCGTCAGTTAATTCTCCACTCTGTCAGCTTTATATGAGCACTGGTGCAGATTATGTGGTACATTATGCATGGCGAGGCTGCAGTGAACTTGAAAGTTGGATGCAGAAGTCTGAGCGAAAAATAGAGGGAGGCACTACTCTTGTCTCCACAGGGTTAAAATGCCATCAATAAGCCTGGAGGGACAATAATAGCAGGCAATTACTGCTACCCGCTGCCCCCGTGCCTCCCACATCTAAGCACAGCGACACGGGCATTCTTTATCTTGTCCACTGGAAATAGCACAGCGCCCGCCATGCCTCCTGCTCGCTGTTCTGCCCTAGCAGACCCTGGAGCCTCCATCGGCGATGGCTGTAGAAAGGTAAACAGTCTCACAGCTCCCCATCGCCTCCTTGCCTCCTCCTACCTTCCAGACACAGAGGCCCAGCAATCATTAATCTAGAGAGTAAACAGTGCCACAGCATTGCCAAGCAAGTTCGACTATCATCCTCCTCATCTTCATCCTCACCTTCCTCCTCCTCCGCCTCCTTTTCTGCTCCTGTGTTTAAGCTCTTCTCCGCCCACCTTTTTCTGCCGGACTTTCCCAGAGGAGGAGGGCAAAGGTGGGAAGTGCATTTGTTTAAGTGCTGTTTTCAGCAGGAGGATTATGCTTTATTACAACTTCCATCTTATTCTGAAGGAGAAGAAGAGCAATATAGTTGAATAAATAGTGTGACCTGTCCCTATGTATGTAAATGTATTGGTAAAAGTACCGGGAAACACTAAAGGGTCTAGTCTGGGTCTAGTTTACATACATTTGCCCATCGCTCCTATCCGTGATAACAATGTGCGTGGTACTTTCTAGTTATAAAACTGAAACACTCAAAAGAAGTTTGACAGCTTCAGTTTTTTTTGCTTGTTACCCCATTGGACCTCACTGTAGTAACTGCAGTAACTTTGGTAAGTACAGTGCAACTATGAGCAAAATAATGGACAAAATTATGAAAAAAAAAAACCTAATTGAATGAAATGATCATTTTCCTTTTAGGTAAATCTCTACAGTCATAAAGCATTTCTTCTTTGTGGGGCTTTCTACCTTTTTTCCATTGCACTTCAGAGGGAAAATCTTATATTTACTTCCAGTGTAAAATCTGAATCTGCAATGTGAGATAATATATATAGATATTGAAGTGTTGGTCCATGAGAAGATATATTTGTGGTTTTAAGAAACAAAAACCATCTCAATGTAGTTTTACATCTCCTCTCTTCTCTCTGCAGCTCCAGTAACAACAGGTCGATGAGCCAATAAGAAGAGAGGAGGCTCTGAGCCTCTCGTCTAATTGGCTGACTATTTTCTGAATGATTGAATAAAAATATAGCAGATTTCAGGTAAACACTCAGAGAAACCAAATCCTGTAAGGTTGGATGGTGGGTCCAGGTGGGCGGGGCTTGGTGGCTGCTTTGTTGTGACATCACAAAGTTACAGAAGTCCTGACGGCTGGTTTTAAGGCTCAGTTTCTGAATACAGGCTGTGTGCATTTCTCTGTGGACTGAGGCTTTGATACTTTCACAGTATTAATATAGAACCTAGACCTGATCTATAATCAAACAACACATGGACAAAGACCTTTACACTAAATGGGACCTTTAATGCAAAGACTTTTACTTGATGCCAGCTGCTACTGGAGTCAGACAACTCTGTTTTATGGAAATTGTCTCATCTGTCAGTGAGGGTCTGAGTGAAGCCCAAAATTTATGACTTCGTCACAGACTGCGTGTGTGAACATGTACGCCAAGACACCCTATGTCATAACCCAATGTAGTGCCTTGTAAACAGAAACACTTGCATGTCTGCTGTCATTTTTGTCTTCAAATGCAAGAGCCAGAATTGTCTATATGTTAAAAAGAAAGGGAAAAGTGAAAAGAAATATTCAAATAAAAGTGTCTTTCAAAGGATTCCCCAGCGTTCTCTAAGTGCTACACATCTTCTGAACCTCCTCTGCTGCTTTTAGGCTCTCGTTGCAGCTTTGTGCTGACTTGAGCTTTGTTTTTCCTCTACTTGTCTCTTGTGGTTTGAATAAAGAGACATAAGCTCTCATGCTAGCCATCTTTAACCTGAATAATACATCCTGTGGTCTGCTCTCCGCTAACGTGTAGACACATGCACGGTGGCATCAGAGGAGAAGGATGTGTGGCTGTGGAGGCTTGCAGCAGCAGCAGCAATGCTCCTCCCACTACTTCAGCCTCTCTTTGGCCATAATTTGATAGTTTGTTGAAAGAAAATGGGCCGGCACCGGGCGCTCGTCATCATCTTTTATTTGTCACCCGTCCGCCCCCTCCTTCGTCTCTCTCTCTCCCTGCAGCAGCTTGACGACGGGCTCTTTTTGTTGTGAGGAATGTCGTTGTTCTTTGTGCAGTCTGTCTCCTGGCTCAGGTCTGTGTTGGCTGATAGCCAAGACTGCTGAACTTCCCTGTAAGTTCAGACGATTCAGACAGCCCTCTGATCCAAATCATCGTCTTCAACAACAAGGGCGCAGTGGAGTCAGTTTTATCTTAGCACAAAATCTAATTTTTATCTTTTACTTTCTTTTTTCTTTTTAAACTTTTTTCAATTTTGGCTAGACATGAAAGTATAATCTCATCTTTTATCCAGATACGAGTATCACAAGCTTCATGAACAGCAGTGAGCGAAATTGATTATTCGGCCTGAATTGTATCTCTCAGACAGACTTTCACCAACTCCTGCATCCAGGGCTGGTATTATTTGACATTAACCGATGCAAGTGCTGATACAATCATAGGATACAATACAAAAAACATCACTTTTTTGAGTACCTTACCTTGAGTAATACGCACTTTTCTACAAAACCCCATTTTCCACAATAAAAAAAAAAAAGCATTTTCCAGCAATATGCAGCTGAAAGTCGATATTGTTTCTATGTCTAGAGCACATTTAAACACAGCTTGAGCTGATCCAAAGTGCTGTGCAAGGGACATTAAACGAGGGATGAGCTTTCAGATCTAAGAGATCTAGGTCTGCAAATGAGGTGCATTTCAGAGCATTGTTATCATTTTCTTTTGGAGTCATGTTTGTGTCCACCTGATGAATGTAAGATGAATATTCCCTCTCTCTCTTTTAGCTCTGTTTTTGGTCTCCACCAGCTCCTGAGGGGAATATCTGGCTCTTTAGCTGCTGCATGCTCCACTATGTTCACCGCAACGTCCACCACAGTGGATTTTTAGAGCTTTAAATTCTTAAATTTAAAGGTTTTGAGCCGGGTTTCTTTGTGGGTTAGCGTGTCTTGGTTCGTCTGAAAATTTATTCCACTCGCTCAAACTAATTTCACCTTGTACCAGCATTGCTGATATCAATCGTACCTCTTTGGAAATACTTAAAGCTGATGTGGAGTTTAGATGCATGAAAGCCTGTAAAAACAGTCCTCGGGGGGGAGGGGGTCTGAGCAGCACAGGACACGTACGAGGAGGAGTTCAAGTCGTACCTACAGGTATTTCACAGCGGGAGAGCTGCTCTGCAAACAGCCACTTTAACTCTCAGTGCTGCAATTAGTGTTTAGAGTGTTGCAGCGATATAATGTCATAGCGCTGATGCTCCCATGCAACATCTGGACCTGTGCAAGGCTTAAGTCGCCCGCACTGTAATTTGTGTAAAGAACAGCAATAAAAACAAGGTAAGGTGCACAGCCCGGAGAAAAAAAAGACAAGGGGATGGGCTTCTCCTTATCTGTCATTAGTCGCCCGGACCCATTCATCTCTCTGGCATGTGTGGGTAAAAATACAGGTCGGCAGTATCCTGGAGAGCTCGGGAGACGTCTGATACACTGGTGGGAAAGAGGTACGTTTGTTTAGAGGAAGTGGGAATGTATTTGGAGCTGGAACCAAAAAAAACAAAAATACTGGTAGGCCAAGGGCAAGTAGACCACAGGGAATCAAGACGCCGGAGTTTCTGCTGCATGTCCGCTTCTCAGCGTATCACTGCGAGAGCTGCGATCAATGCTAGAAAGCTATTGATCCTGCTGATAACGGTCTGAATGAGAGGGCTTTTACAGGCTGCTTCAGGTCCTAATGAAGAGCCTGCAGAGCTCAGCAGCATCCTCCTCTTGACTTTGGTTTCCGCTTATGAATGGGAGAAATAAGAGCTTCTCTTGGAGATCATTATTTCTGCGGCAGTGGACGAAGAAAGCCACTTACATGGCTGCTTTTCTGTCAGCGGGGACTTATTCTGAGCCCACACACACACACACACACACACATCTATCCATCTTCACGGCACGGCCATGAGGAGATCTCTGTTTGAACGTTGAAAGAAAGCTGTTGGTTGATTCATGATTCTGATGACGAGCCTGTTGGTTCCACAGTGAAGTGTTACACCACATTAAAGGCCAAGCAAGAGGACTCTGTGATTTTTGCGTACCAAATTTTTCATATGCCTTTTTTTTTTATTTTTTTTAATAAAAACGTGTACAGAAACCCTGCACACTCAAATTTGCATTTCAAAATAAAGTGTGACCCTCGAGCGGTGATGAGTCAGTTACTCCTGTCATCCAAAATAACTTGCACAGAAATGAAGATTTTCACACTCTTTGTGAAAAATCTGCATCACAAAAAAATAAAACACGGCCCTTGAGCGGTGAGGAGCCTGTCGCTCCTGATCACAAAAGAAAAGCGCCACGGGCAGAAGGACTTTCCCGGGGCCGATCCTGGAGCTCCAGAAAAGGCCTCTGATGTCACGAGGCCAGTTTGATAGAAAACTCGAAGTGCTCCGTGAACAACTGACTGCAGCGTTACAGAATTACGATGAATACATTTCTTATACATGAAGGTGAAGGTGACTGTTGGATATAAAATGTTATGACTTCATTTTATCCTTATAGACATTTGAGCTCAGCTGTGTCATAATTAGTGTATGAATCCTTGACTTGTGGCTAAAAATGTGTTTTGTGAGGTCAAAGTTTGTGATTTTGACCTTTGACCACTTTTGTATGCTACTTGAACCGTGTCAACCACTCCTTTTCCAAACGTCCGTATGTATTCACACCTCCGCATGTGATGAAATAGTGCACCTTTCTCTGTTCTACATTTTATACAACTGTCTGGGATATAAGGATGGATTTTTTTCTTTTTTCCTTTATTTGCTCTGTATGCAAAGTAATCTCACAAATAAGACTTGCTGTGTCTTGTATTTACTTCTTTGTGAAATGTTTGTCAACCAGTTGCTGTTCTCTGCTCCTGAGAAACAAACCCTTGGATTCTCTCTCTCTCTCTCTCTCTCTCTCTCTCTCTGCTGTATTATGCTTCTCATATTCCTCCTAATATGCTCTCGCTGTTTTTTTATACGTCTCAAATGGATCGTTAAGGAGGAAGATCTCAGACATCCAACAGCAGCTGTGGAGTGTATCCATTTTACAAAAAGACATATCAGGACTTTCGAGCGCCGCAAATGCAGATACTTTATCTTTTGTTCATGTCCTTATTTCTCCCGGGGGAGTTAAGGAGAGCGGGTTCAGACGTAATGATCCTAAATTAAAGAAAAGAGATAAAGAAAAGGGGGGATGAGATCATCTTTTTAAATCACACCGTTAAACTCGTCTTTATGGACAGATTCTGCTGTGTTTTTAGCCGTTCTGCTGTTTTATTCCTTCACATCCCTGAAAGATGATCAATTAAAAAAAAAAATCCAATTCTGATTTTAAAAAAAAAATTTTATTGCTTATCTTATTAGTTTTCACTTAGTTTTCTTTCGCTGCCTGTAAAGCCTTTCATTCCTCTGCCCTGGAAAGTTCACCACGAATGAGGTTTATCCTTATTAGCATTAGTGTGCTTGTACAAGGCATTAGCCAACACAGATATTCAGATTTGGGATCAGAGTTTAAGCAGAAAAGAGTAAGCAGAAAGATTGCAGGAGGCAAATATCATTAATGTAATTCATACACGTGATTGGCTTACGGTTTAGATGCTCCTCTTCATAGATTTCCTCACAGGAGATTGACTTCACTCTCGGTTTCTCGCGGCAAGTTTCAGCTGTGCACCAAAGCCCCTCCCACCCTCCCACCCCCGGATTAGGGCTTTAAACCACCACCACCACCCCCTCGCATTAAGAAAGTGCCCTCTGTGACCTTTGGAAAGGCCAGCGTTGACACAGTTCGGCTCGCACAAAAGACCGGTTGAATGGAACAGGTGAAAATGGGGCAGCTTTGGGTTTTATTGAGTGCAGCCATCGACAGAGAGAGGAGGAGGAGGAGGGGTGGCCACTTGTTGTTTTCTTTTCACGGGGCTGGGGTCTTGTTAGGATTTCAAACCTGTGAGCCCAAAGCCTCTTAATGGGGAGGAAAGCGTGGCGGTTTGTCACGTTTTTTTTTTTTTTTGGCCCTACCAGAGGTAATTTGGGACAATTAGTGAGGAAATGGAGAGGTTACAGGTCAGTGAGAGACGGAGGTGGAGAAGACTCGGTCGTCACATTTATCATTACTTCTAAGAAGAGTAGATCAGAAATGATGAGAAGATTCATTGATTTTTACTTTAAGTTTAGTGAAAGAAAAAGGAGCCGCTGTGCTAATAGCCCCCAGAAATTTTAATAATAAAGCAACGTTTCGATTTATCAAAATTGCTGGGAGTTATGAGCACAGTGCTCCAACTCTTTCCTCAACTTTAATCCTTTTGATCCAACACCTGTGAAAGTCCCTTTTGGATGTTTCATGCTTTACACACCCTGTTTGTCCTTTGTGCTAACTTGCTAACTTGCTAAAGTACGGTGGAGGGCGATGTGAACGTCATGAGTTTTGCAGGTATTGGATAAATTAAGTGCTACGTGAAAAATTCATATTCCTCTTGAGGGGAGCATGAATGTGTGACCCAAATTTCATGGCAAGCCATCAAATATCTGTAAAGTTGATTGATCGACTGACATTTCCATCCATACAGCGATGCTGCTAGCTTTGCCTAAAAATGCCAAACAGGACTAATTGCTTGTCTTGATGTGATGGTAAACAGAAGATGTTGAAGTTTTGGGACCAAATTGTTCATTTTCAGACATCAGTGAAGGCTTCAGTGAATTTCTATAAGCTTCTGCATGTTTTTGATCAAATAATGATTAACTGAAAACTAAAATGATCGTCTTAATAGAGTATCACGGGGACTCTTAAAAACACTAGTTTGTTAAAAGTTTGGATCTAAACCTGAAAAAACAAAAACAAAACTTAAAGCCTTTGAGAAAAGCCCCTCCCCCTTCCTCCTTCCCTTTAGAATATATTGTGTTTTTCATTTTTCATAGTTAGTCTCCAAACATGCTCCCCACTC
Organism: Seriola lalandi dorsalis; assembly: GCF_002814215.2. Lineage (NCBI taxonomy): Eukaryota > Metazoa > Chordata > Actinopteri > Carangiformes > Carangidae > Seriola > Seriola lalandi. The sequence goes on from NW_019525077.1 coordinate 1,521,021, forward strand.
TGCATCTGTCCCATGTGTTTGTTAACTTCCATCAGCGGGGCGTCTGACTTTAATAAGTTATTGATCAGGTATTGATGGAGTATGCAGGAACATATCAAAGTTGTCATAAAGAATCACTGTTATTCCACCAAATATTGATTGTTGAGCTCCTCCAGCTGGAGACATCATTATTATTATGAATTATTGAAGGGGGATGAACCTGTTTCATTTGTATTATCCAGTGTGTGAATGGATTTCTGCGAGAAAGTGTTTTAGATGAGAATATTTCTGCTTGAAATAAACTTTATGTTCGATCTATAGTTCATCAGAAGTTAGGCTCTGCATAGAAACTTTTGTCCGAGGCTGCGTTCGCTTCATGAAGCTCTGCATCTTCGATCAGCAGATCAGCGGGTTTGCAGGTGGCACAAGCATGATACGAGTGTGTGCAGCCTGTGTTTACAGGAGGAAGGGGTCGTCTTTTATGACGTAGTTACAACAGGCAACGACGATGGATTGACTTTGCAGAAACAAAGGTTGCAATTGCTGTAAACACTGCGTCCGTGTGAACCAGTGCAGATGTATGACGGGAACTTAATGGTGGTAGTGGAATGTGCTGGAGTGTGTCAGTGAAGCTGAGAGGAGGGAAAACTGTTATCTGGGACAAAGTGGTTCGAAACACACACAAAATATTCTCACAAATGCAAAAACACAACTGGTTATGCCTGATATACTGGATTTTTAAGGCAGAGACTCATTTGATTCAAAGTTGAAGGATTGTGAACAAGAATAATGACTCACCAAGACACATTACAGTCAAAGAATAGACTCACATGTGAAGCCATTTTCAGATTGACATCAGCCCTGTGAGACAAAATGGAAGTCCCTCACAAAAGGTCATCTGGCAAAAGAATCTTAATTACACAATCATCCAGCAACGCACTGAGCATAAAGTGTCTATTTTTAACTTTAATTGTAACATCCAGTCTTACAGTATTAATTGTTTTAAGCCTATAAGATTTTATTTCAGTGTTGCTGTAGCAATACATCCAGCCTCTGAATGATTTGAACTAATTCTTTGACATGTGATGTATTTATTGCAATTTCTTGTTACAGACAAGCATGGCTCTCAGATAACTGTCATATGCTAATAAGCTAATACTAGCCTAGCCAATGTATTTTGACAGATGCATCTTATTTACTGGCGTGAATTTTAACAAAATGCAGTTGTGAAATAATTGGGCCTGCGTGTTAAATCTGAATAACTGTTAAAGGAGCTATTTGTAAGTTTTGTTATTGCTACGTAGCCAGCGTTAGCATTAACAGCTGTTTACTCACCAGTCTTGCTGAGAGCTTCAGCCATTTTTGCATTTACTATACAAGAAGTTGTACTACGCCCTTTGAGCAGCACTACTTCTTCAGGACAGACTGGAAGGTTCAGTGACTCGGTATCGGAAAGTGACAAGATGGTCTCACGGGGGCCTGGGCTAGCTGTTTAGCATGCTAACTTCAGTAGAAGAAAAGAAGTGATAGAAAGAGAAGCAAAACAAGAGGGTTGCTTTCATACTGCTGGAGACAGTTCTTGGTGAGTTTAATGAATGGAGTTCAATGTCGAACTCAACGTTTCTTCAATACTAGTAAGTAAACAGCTGCTAAGCTAACATATAGCTATGTAGCACTAGCAAAAACTTACAAATCGCTCCTTTAAGAACCAGTTATATCAGGCACCTTTCAAATATGCTGCAGCTTGTTTCTGCTTCTTCTACTGCAGACATTATTCATATGTTGTTGTTGCTCACTGTTGCAGGCTTCCACTTCAACAGAAAAAATAATGAATATAAACATTGATGTTATTACTACGGATACAAATCTCAATACTTTTCCTTCTTGCCTCACAGATTCAGTATTTGACACCGAATGGTCAGATTCTTTCTCTTGCACTTGATAGATTTCAGTGTATAAGGGCAGAAGTTAATGCGTGTCTGTTCGTATTAAGACATTAAACACAGATGCATGTGAAAAGCATTTCCATTTGATTTGTCATCTTAAGTCAACTTTAAAAAGAGATGGGTGGCGGTGGAAAAACATGTTTATACTGAGCTGCAGCTCTCTTTGCTCACCCACTTCAAGTCACCCTGAACACGAGTATCTATCAGCTAAATGCCTCAAATGTAAATATGAAAGATGAAACAAGAAAAGGCTTGGTCTTTGTAGTGCTGCAGTATATGGAAATGCAGGACGTTGATTATGAATTATTCATGTTTCTGTCCAAACTGAGAAGTTTGAAAAACTGACTAACTGAAAGGATTTTTTTCCCCCCTCTTTAGTCATATTATATCACTTTGATTCAGATTCGAGCAGCCTCTAATTTTAGCTGCACAAAGCTGTTGAGCATATAGTCCCTTTACAGTACTCTTGTGAAGATCAATCGGTCCTCTGAGCGACCGTTAAATTAGTTTTCACGTGCCTGACCAGGATGAAGAAGGCACCGTGTACTTTATGATGGCTGATACTCTTGGGGTATTTTATCTTCAACTCTTAAATTACACAGCACCGGTTCCAAGTCCTGTTCTCCGATGGGAATCAAAGCACCGGAGGGCAGGAACTTTTTAAGCAGAAAGTATAGACCAGGCTCTGATGAGTCATTCATGACCCTGAGGCAGCTACTTCTCTTGTAAATTAGCCTTAGAGGGCCTGAGCAGCCGGAGCCTCCCTGCCCTGCAGTGCCTGACGAAGATGGGACATCAATGCGTGCAGAGGTGCCCGAGGGCTCAGCCTCATGCAAAAGTCTCTGAAACGAGGACAAAAAAAAAGTCTTTTTGTTTTGTTTTTTGTGGGTTCTTTATTCCTGCAGCAATGAAACTGTAGCTAAACCTAAAGGCAGAATGTTATTGGCTCGGTTCTTTCTTTCTTTTGCAGCGGAGGCAGAAATCAAATCATTTACTTGAGTGAAAGTGAAAATATGGCAGTGCAGTATTCTCAACAGTACAGGTAAAGGTCATGCAGTCTGACTTTTTCTTTAATAAAAGTAAACAAATGATAGCAGGAAAATGTCATCCAAGGGTAAACAAAGAGGTGAGGAAGCAGTGAAGGAAGGTAAGAATGAGGAGTAAGAAAGAAGGAAAACTGCAACAAGTAAATAAAAGAAAGCAAGTGAACTTCATATCCTTAAACGGACCGGTTTACTGATTTTGGAAATACGCTCATTTGATTTCTTTCAGACGGTTTACACCACTCTCCAAAGATTAGATCCAAAGATCAGCTACTAACAGCTCTAATCTCACTGTTGGTCTAGAAACAGCTCCACAACGTAACGACCTCAAAAAATAACTAAAAGTTAGTTGATGCAAAAACTCACTAACAATTCATGGATGGTAAGCATTTACGGTGTTGGTCGCTATAATGTTGAACTTGGAATGAACCAGATGAGAGAGAAAGTGAAGAAGTGTATTTCCCAAATGTTAAATTTTAACTTTAACAGCTGTGTTGATAAAGAAAGATACGTCAGCGGGTCTACAAGTAAGTCCTGTGCTCAGAAGTAAACGAGTGCAGTAAAACATAGAAATATGAAAGTAAATGTACTCATAGTGAAGAAGAGTGTTGAATGAAATGCTTGTATTTATGTATTTAGTTAGTTAGATCCCCATGAGCCGCTGTGTTGTAACGATGGCTACTCTTCCCGGGGTCTCCTTAAATTTGTAAACAATTCTTCAATGGCAACAGATACATCAATACACATCCATATCACTCACACTCACAATATGCACAACACAACCCCTACAACCAACACCAACTCAAAGCCTATCTAATACTATCGATTTAATTATTTCATTTCTTAATAACCGAGAAAAGAAAAAACTTTAAATCCACCAAGTCACGAAAAAGATAAAAATAAATTAGTGTGATGAAATAGCTCCCCGTATCCATTTCCATTTCGGAAACCTTCTCCAGATCTGGTGATCTCCATGGTTTCAGATCAGCTGAAGAAAAATAACAAGACAAGGAAAGAAGGAGAGAATGAAAATACAAAGACATGAAGGAAGGAAGAAATAAAGCAAGAAAGCCACAAACCTGAAACGTCTCCACTTTCCCCCTCCCCAGTCGGTGGTGGAAGAAGCACTCAAACCAGTCCAGTAAAGGTTTGAATACAACAGTGAAACACACTGAACTGCATCGTTACTTTAAAATTCACTCATATACCAGAAGCACATGTAGTATAATGAAATCTTATTGTGTGAAAACCAATAACAAATGAAAGAAACCAACTGCAACTCTAGTATAAAACCGCGAGCCAGTTTGGGGGATTTTCGTGCTTTCAGATTAGTTGAAGAAACAAAAAAAAAAAAAAAAAGGATGGAATTAAAGAGGGAAGCAAAAGAAAGGAGGGAAACGAGCAAGCCGTGAACTTGAACCGTGTCTAAAGCGCAAGGTAGCACTTCATTGGCTTTCCTCTCTGCTCTCTCCAAAGCCCCATGCAGGGAGGGAAGGATTAGGGAAGTCAACCAGGCCCGAGCCACAACAGGAGACCTGGATTGGAGCGTTGGGAGGGAGGAAAGGGTAAAAGTGTGTGTGTGTGTGTGGGGGGGGGGTTGTTGCTGCAGCTCAGTCCTTCAGCTGTATTTTGTGTGTCTAAAGTCAAGTGAATGAGGCAGGAGAAGCTTCTTTTTTTTTTTTCTTCTCCTCTCCTCTGCTCTGCTCTCGAGCTGTCTGTGAAAACAGGAGCCGAGAGGGAAGATGCTGCCAAGCGAAAGACCCCCTCATTCCTTTTTGTCCTTATCAGACAAGACTGTGCTTCTCTTCCATCTGTAGCCGGAGATTGCCTTTTTGTAATGATGTCCTTTTTCTTGTCGATGTGGGGGGGGGGGCAGAGAGTTGTTGTGAAGTTTGTGTTGTGTTGTTGTGTCCGTGGTGTGAAGATGGACACATCCTATCACACAGGGAACCACACCACTGTGAGCTGCAATCAAAATGATCCCAAAGTGTTTCAAGACAGAGGGACGGGATGGAAAGAAGAGAAAAAGAAGACTAGAGAGGAGAATAAATAAACGAGGAAAGAAGGGAATTAGGAAGGAAGGAGGAAGAAAAGTCTGCAAGGATGAAGGGAGGAAGGGGGGAAAGAAAGAGAGTCAAGAAAAGGATGGAAAGAAGGAAAATAATGGGCGAAGCACAGAATGAGCAAGATAAATAATAAAAGAAGGAAGTGAAAGGAATGAGAAGGAGGAAAGATGGATGTAATGGAGAGAAAGAAGGGAAGAAGAAAGGGAATTAGGGGAGACTTAAGTAAAGGAAGGAAGGAAAGAAAGTAAACAAGGAAAGTAGGAAGAATGGAAGATGGATGTGTGGAGAGGAAGAAGGGAAAGAGGGAGAAGGAAAGAGGAGGAAGGAAGACCAATAACGAAAAAGTAAAGTAAGGAAAGAAAGAAGAAGGAAGGAAGCAAATGGAGGGAATGAAAAAGGAACAAAAAGAAAAGTGATACTAATATTTTATAAACCAATCTCAATGTTCTGGATATGAAATAGAATCTGCAAACTGAGGCCTTGTCAGATAAAAATGTTTCCCTCTGATCTGTCGTAGAGGACAAACATAAAGTCTCACCGCTGCAGTTTGATGCTCAGAGCAGGAAGTGTTTTTGTTTCCAGTCTTTGGAGTCCTTGTGTCGGACGCCGCGGCTGCACGGGCCCGCGGAGGGCTTCGTCTTTTCCTCTCCCCCAATGCCACCGTCTCTCCGCAGGCTGACGATTGTCTGACAAGGACTCGCAGCTAAAACTGTCAGAGCTCTTGAACAACTCGACGGTGACCTTCGGCGACTACGGCGGGCTGAAACAACGGAGCTCCATTAGTGCTGTACATCAACAGTGTCAGAGAGGAACGGGAGGGAGGGAGGGACGGTGGAGCGCTGACAGTGAAAGTCAGTGGATGGAAATATACGTTTAGTCTGTTTGGAGGATGCGGACACATTCACCGCATCAGTGAGGAGGCGGCTTTTCGGAGTGGACAGAAGTCAGAGAGAGCCTGCAGAGATATGATCCCAAATAACCCTGAGCGACAAGTGGAAGGAGGCAGATCGTGAACCACATGTATTCAGATTCAAAGGAGTCATCGCTCACTGAAGCCGCAAATCTCAATCTGTTGGGTCGGCACTTTGGCAGAGTCAGATTTCATGTTCATCACGAGATATGATCCTAAAACAGCCAATATGTCTCTTTCCTTCCTTCCGTCCGTCTCTTCTTCCATCTTTCCCTCAGAATTTCCTTTCTTTTCCTTCTCCTCTGTTTCTCCTTGTTGCTTTTCCTTCCTGTTTCCTTTGTTTTCCTTTTTTATTTATTCCTACTGTGCTCCATTTTTTTCTTTTTCCTGTTTTCATCCTCATTTTCTCATCTTTCCTTCTCTTTTACTTCTCTTTTCTGTTTTCCCTTTTCTTTTCATCAAATTTTCCTTCTCTCCTTTATGTCTTACCTTCTGTTTCCTTTTTTCCTTTTATGGTTTCTTTCCTTTTCTTCCCTTTCCCACCTCTTCTTCTCAGTTCTTTGTGTGGAAACTTATAATTGCTATGATTTACTTATAGCTCAATAGAAACGTAACTTTTGATGGAATATTTTCCTTAAGTAGTTTTCCTTCCTCCACCACTTAGAGACGCCTGGCTGACAGTCGCTCTCATCAGGGAAATAAACAGCCTTGTCCAAAGCTTCTTGTGTGTCATTAACACTTATTTTCCTCAGTGTGGCAGTAACATTATCAGGTTCGTCTCCGATCCGAGCGCCAGCCGCTCTTCCCCTCTAAAGAATTAGCAACATCAGAGAAGACATGATCGAAGAAAACAGTCTCTCATTTCTCCTTGTACTCGCTGCACACTTGGGAGGACAAAAGGATGTTTACGGATGAGCTCTGACCAAAAAACCTGGCCGTCGTGGAGCAGAGGGCATGAATGAGGCCTTTGTGCTGTGGGAGTCGTCCCAGTGTTTCCAAAGTGACCGAACGGCTTCCAAAAATACGCCTTTGTTCAGCCTCATTTGTTCCCCTGTTGGCTTCAGAGTGACTGTGCTGTCCCTGTAAGAGGTTTACAGTGTCGGACTGCTCCTGGAAGTTAGAGCCAACCTGCAGCTCCTTTGGGGGGGTGCATACTTGCACACACCTTCCGTCCCTGCCTGCAAACAAACACACACACACACACACACACACACACACACACACAAACACACACATACATACATACAACAGCATAATGAAATTCAAAGGTGGCTGATCCACAAGGCTCCGGCTTTGAGAGGAGGCTTTGAACTTGCACAGATCGACAGAAGGAATTCACTTTGTTGTTTACACCCACAACACTTCGGAGTCGTCTCACCCTCCCACCACCACAACCGACCTTCTCCTTGAAGCATGGGGGGGGGGGGATCTGTGCAAACATCGTCATGTCTGAGCTGATGTCAGTGACCAGACTTTGTTGTTTTATACATAAAACTAGTGACGTGCTTCAGTTGAAGCTGAATGCTGCAGAGCTCTTCAGAGATTCAGTATGTCAGAGGAAGCAGGACGCTTAATTGGAAGTTTAAATCAGGCAGTAATTAACATCACCGAGCTGTTATATAATTATTGTAGAACTGCAGTCTTGTACTTAGTTAATTAGGTTTTGCTCTGATGTTTTTTTTTATATTGAAAATACAAAAGGTTTTGATCTGGAATCCTTCATGTACAGTATAATTTCTATGAAAAGCAGTGTAAAGTATATCCTTCACTTTCTAGTAAACAGATCACTATTTAAATTGACACTTATTTGTATTTTTGCAATTAATCAAATAATGTTTTGTCCATAAATATGTCAAAAAAATAGAACAAAGGTTTAGTTTAAAGTTTAAACCCGCAGGATATTCCGTTTACAATGATATAGAAAGAAGGAAAGCATCAAATCATCACATTTTAGCAGTCCTCCTGGCGAGTGCTTGGTATATTTGCTTGTAAATGATTTAAACAATTAGTTGATAATTGATTATTTAAACAAAGTGGTTGCTTGTAGTGACAAGACAGAATTATAACCAGTTCTGGAGCGCTTTAGAGATTTATAGTTTCTTCTAGCTCATTGTTTTTGGTTTTTACGACACATTTGTCTGTCACCAAATGTATCAAAAAATTAGGTGGTGGAGACCAAACCGGAGCTAAAAAGAGAGGGAATATTTGACTCTTATCCAGTGAACATACTGTAAAGATATGTGCCCCCAAATGGCCATAAAAATCCATTAATGTAGCAATAATGATGAATTAATGAAGGAAGACTGCCTGAAAACCCCAGTAGCCGTCTGTAAAGTCCCCAGACAGAAGTTCCTAGTGGAAAGCTGTTTTGTGCTGTTGTTATTTCATATTGCATGGAAAGCATGCTTGTTTGGGTTTAACTTGGCGACCTTCGGCATATCTCTGTCTGTCACAAAAATATTGTTGCTTAGGTGTAGATGACTCATAAAGCTTTCTGAGTTTTCCAGCAATGGCAGTTTTACTTTTCATCATCTGTGGAACTCACTTGAAAACACAAGGTCTCCAAGGATCAGTGATTCTGAGACATTTTCCTCCTCCTGATTGTATGTTTCATTTTTTTTTATTCAAATGTTTCTCTACAAGAGCTGTAGCTATAATCAAACTTCACCTTTTCTTTTTGCCTTTTTGTGGAATACTTTTTCCTTCTGACACTGACGCCTAGCATCACAATTAGTCTGGCTGTGGTCCAAACAACCATCTGTAGCACGTTCTGGTTGTTTTTTTTGTTTTTTTCCAGCTTACCGTGGGTCGATATGTTTGGCTTTTACAGCATGAAAACCATGTAAGCCTCACACAGAGCTGAATTAGTTCATTGAATCCTCAACTTCTGCACAGCTGGTGGGCTCCTTCTCTGCTCTAATTACCTCCCAAAAGTCTTGCAAATGCTGCTGTTCCCCCCCAGCTGACAGTTTAACTCCCGGTGATGTTTTGCCCTTCACTGATGTGGATGCGATGAGGCTCTGCGGCAGCAGATCGGCGCTTGGCAGGGATGCCCGTAGTTTGTCCTGAGTGTTGCCAGATGGAGGACATTTTTAACCTTTGTCTTAGAAAATTTGCGGAGCTCATAAGCTCTGCTTCACACTGACACTTCAAGTCAGTTGCAGACAGTCATACCTGGCAACCAGAGGACGGCCATCTGGAGCAGTGAGGAGGTTTTTTTCCTTGAGGGACAACAGTGAATGCAGAAATGTGGATAAGAAAAGATGAAAACGCCTGAAGCTGTTTGGGTTAGTTATTCCTGTAGACTGGTCCGCTTCAGGGCTGAGGAGTCGTAAGTGCCTCTAATGCCAATGCCACAGGCTGTTTCTGACTGGCTGGCAGGTGTTCATTTCAAATGAATAACAGGCCTGATTAATAGTTTAGCTGAAGTAGATCAGTGCAGAAGGCATATTAAATTGTGTGTAACCATAGCTACACTACTAATGCGTAATGCCGGTAGGTATTCATGCTTCCTGAAACTGACCAAACCAGAGGCCAAAATTACCAACAACTTTCAATAACATCTCATGGTCTTTGACCATAGATTGTATAGAAAGTATAAAATATAGAACAGCTGATAACAGATGGTCATTCTATAGATGGGTGAAAAGCTTTGTGAAAACATAGGAAGTGGATCTTGAATTAGCTCAGTGTTTATGCTAAGCTAGGATAACCGGCTGCTGGCTGTAGCCTTATATTTAATGGACAGCATGGGGATTGGTATCAATCGTCTCCTTTAACCCAACCAAGGGAAAAAAGCAAATATAACAAACACTATTCTTTTTTCAATTACTAATACTATTTATTTTATATGACCTTTAGTATAAACATAATTTCATGATGTGTTAGCCTTATGTTTAATAATTTTATAAATATTTACTGAAGCCTTTGGTTTTTTGTTTGTTCCGCTGGTTTTATTGCTAAAGTCATGCTTTTATTTTGAAGTACAATGACGGTAGCGTGGAAAACGGTGAAGAAACGCCGACACGGTGACATGGCGCTTTCTAAAGGGACTTTTTGATATCTTTTTTTGTTCAGCACCTGGTCGATGGAGACACGAGGTTGGTGTGTGTTGCACTTTATGTTTTTAAAGACGTTGCAGTTCGTTTTATAGTTTTGCAGTAGAGTTATAAATTAGTCTGTGTAAGCTAGCTAAATTGCTATTATAGCTAACATTTAAGCTATGTTTATAGCTAAAAACTTTAAAACGGTTGTTTTGTGAAATGAAATATCTTAAAAATAAACAGTAATTCATCCTCTGGAGCAAATGTAAAATTGTATGTAATCATAAGCCTACATGATATTAAAAACATTTTTTTTTATTTTTGATTACTCTTTCTGTTAGCTCTTATGTTGTGTTCATGTGTAACAAGTAAACTTCAGTACAACAAATGTTTCAAATGGAAAAGATTGCAAACCATCAGATTGAGAGTAGATCATCATTCAGCCATTATACAGTATATGAAAACAGTAGAAAAAGCAGGATTTCAAGTCCTGTTTTTCCTCTCTTGTCAAACCACATAGCCGAACATTGGGTCTGCATCATTTCTAAGAACAAGTTCAACTTCGGGCCAGACTGAGAAGGTAAGGTGATTTTAAAACCTTCTGTGAGGAGTTACTGTGCACTGTAATCCTCTTAATAGTTATTCATATTTGTAAAAAATATCTATATTGAGCTGATTCAGACTGGAAGCAAAGTTTGGGTCAAAAACTATTGATGTATCGCCCCCCCTCACTTGCTGGGATTACGTGCCTTTGTTGAAGATTTTTATTTGGCAGCTCAGATTTTCCCAGGTGGCACTTGAACTCCAGCCCCTCGAGTCTGTCCGTCACACCTGCACTGCCTTCTTCTCACCGCCCGTTTATCCCCCCAGCAGACCTTGAGGCCTGAGACACATGCTGCACTCACCTGTCATGTAGCCTTTGGCGTGGAGATGATTTGTGCCGCCGCGCTTGGCTGCTTCCTCCCACTCCTTCTCTCCATCTGTGCCGCTCCTTCCTCCCACAGAGAGGTTACTGCTGCTGCTATTTCAGCCACCTCTCCTGTCGCCACAGAAAATGTAAGCCGCGGCGAGGGCGCTTTGAGGAACAACAGGTGTATATCCGCCACATCTGCCTCGCTGTCCGACAGCAGGAAATGGTGCGTGTTGTTGACTTTCATGTTCCTATCTGCCTCTGGGATGATTTTCAATCTCCATGTGTCATCCTTATACTGGATTTTGAACCGCTGTGACTTGCATCAGGTAGTAGAGTATGGCAGTGGTGGAAGAACAGATGAAATATTTGTCTGGATTCAAAGTAGAAATGAGGGGAAATACTGCATTAAAAATTCAAAATAAAAGTATAAAGTTATTAGCAGGAAACGTAGCCGACTTGAGTATCAAAAGGACTGACAGTGAAGTAAAGATTCTTTGATTGGGTTTCCCTGAGACACGGTGACGTTTTTCCAAAGTACAAACCAGGGACTGAAACAATGAAGGAGCCTTTTAATCATGGTGGTTGCTGCTGTTCATACAACATTTAAAAAGCTCCGCATCCACCTGTAAGCTCTGAGTCTACTTCTCCCTCAAGGAAGAATTTATTTTGGTCACTCCCTACTCCCTGCTGTGCTTAATGCTTCACACATCATTCATTTCGTGTGAGTTGTCTGACCTTTCTCTAAAACCTGTGTCTCCAACAGGCAGGTAAATGTTGTGCAGTAAAAAGTTGAAACTTCTCTCAAAACTAAAATATTCAAGAAGGATATCTGTAGGTCTCCAAGCTTTAAAAAAAACATTGACTTAAGTTTCCTCAAAGGTGTTAAAAAGTCATAAAATGACGATTAATAATATTATAAATAAGAATTTTTCTTGCTGGCCGCAGGCAGTATTAACATTAGTTATAAAATGTTTTTGTATGTGGTTTTAGCACAAACGTTCTGAAATTTCTATTGCCCCAGACCTCTGACCTTTATGTAAAATATTCAAATTAAGTCGTGTTTTGAAATATTAATTAATCTATCCATTTCTGCTGCTTGGCCAGATTAAGTTTAAAGATATTATTATGAATTAGGACCCGATAAAGTGTGATAGGGATAGTCAATAACTTCATTTACTTGGTAAATAATTTATGGCCTTATCACCCCTACTGGTTTTTATTGATGCATTTCATACATAGGGTGGTGTGATGGTGAACAGGTGTTCCTACACCATTGAAAAGGTCTAAAAAAAGCCTTAAATTGAAGTTGTTGACCCCTGCAGAGACCCTGCATTAACTCAGTGAAGAAGCTTTACTTTCCAGCTGTGGTCATAGATAAATACTTCTGCTGCTGTATATGTCTGTGTATATATATCTGTAACCACAGGTGTGATAGACCTGATTACTCAGTCTCACTGTGTGAGTGTCACACCCCCTTCGTCTTTTCGACACACACACTTCTCTGTGAAGGATTAGTTTGAAGTGTGTGTGTGTGTGCGCCCTAACCTTGCACGTGCATGCGCGCGCGTGCAGACTTTAATCAGCGCTGGATGATCATCGTCCTTCCCTCAAGCCCTCTCACCCTCCTTCTCCCCCTCCTCGTCCTCCTCCTCTCCCTCACTCCTCGTCCCGCTGCTCAGATAAACCTGAGGGCAAGGTCGAGAAGGAAGAACGCCGGGGTCAGGAGTTGACATCGATAAATCATTGCATTTGGGATATTAATGTAATTACAGTAAACAGATGAGACATAATCAGACTGTCATCTTAATTTTCTCCCAAATGATGCCACAAAGACAGAAATGATCAAATTCAGGCTTTCTAGATCAGGATCGTTTAATGAGGATAAAGATCAAATGTCTGAATATTGTCAGACAAATACACAAAAAATTCAGAAATAAAAGATAAAAATGATTAATTCTGCCATTGAAATGTATTTTACAGTGCCAAATGATTTTAATTTGCAATTTATTCATTGACTGCAATTACTCATCATTGAGATCCATCATTAATGCAAAAAGAGTTAACAGAAACATCCAAATAAAGTCAGTTTCCATCAATGTACAGAGACACTAGTCCTGCGAGCAGGTCGGGGGGGAAGATGAAAAGACTTCTTGATAATTTTGAAACTACATTGAGATGGTTTTTGGTTCTTAAAACCACAAATATATCTTCTTATGGATCAACACTTCAAAATAAAACGCAGGGAAAATATGTGACTTAAATCAGGACTTTCAATGTTCTAATCTTTAGTGAAGTTTAAAGACGCTCCATGTACCTTTAACTGCATCAGTCAGCTACTATTTGGAGAGACGCGTTTCTACTAAAGAAAATGAGAGAGGCACAGAGAAAATGTTATATAGATACATCCTGGCATAGGAGAACATTTCCACTCGGCTCTTTGATTTTTTTTTTTCTTCATCTTCTCAAATCCAAGACTGTTCTGCTCATCTAAAGGCCCAATTTATTCCTCAGCAGAAGTTGAAAGAGACTTTCCCCCCTCAGAGCTCTTTTTGCCAATGTTGGAGTATGTTTCTTTCTTTTTTTTTTTTTTTTGAGGGGGAGGTTTTCATGAAAGAAAGACAAATCTCATCTCGTCAGCTTGATTATAGCGACACCCGCCTGGGGGTCGGGAACTGGGATTTCTCCAAGAGCTGGATCTCATTCACCTACGCATGCAGAGCTGTGAGGTTATAAGAAATGATGTGGAGAAAGTGGTTCAGCAGAGGGTTAAAATGATGAATCCGGCTTTGTCTGAGATGCTTAAGAAATCTTTACAATGCCGTGGAATAAATGTGCACGCTGGGTCGGACAGGTGCTTTTCCCTCACAAGAAGGCGCAAAGCAAACTGTCGTGTACCTCCAGGTCTCAAGAGAAATGAGTGGTGATCAGAAGCTGCTTGCATGTGTCACATGCTGAGTGATGTTTTTCCAGAACTCAGGAGCTGGAATTTAAAGATCAATATCCCTCTGAGCCAACAGGCCGGGCAGGGACAGAAAAACCCAGTCATGACTGGTATCTGCTCAGATCTGAGATCAGTAGTGTATGAAACATTTTTTTGCTTTGAGTGCAGATTTTGTATCAGCTTTCATGCATGAAAAAAAGACTGCGTTCTTGCTTATCTCTGACGGTGCAGTTTGACCCGACCGCTGCAGCTCCTTTGTGACTGGACTGTTTACATTCATACAATATTAAACTGCTGTGGTGGCGACGTAATCATGTTCAGTTTGAATGAACATAATCCAGCCGGACGTGAGTGCTACATTTCTGGGGTGGATGGTGGGCGGACACAGCATGAAACGGCCTCCCCAGAGACTGGGGGTTTGCATCCACAGTCCAGTCTGTGGTTCGAGGTAACCACTAAACATGCCCAGCAGCACCTCTAAACCTAATTATCATGTTAGATCTTGTTTGTTTGATTTAGTCTGACTCACCAGATGGAGGTTGTAGGTGTTAGCTTATTGGGTTCCTATTCCAGGCAGCATTCTCCCTCCTTTCCACTTCCCCCTGCCTGTTACCGTTTTCAAAATCACCTTTGCTATGGGAAACAACAACAACTGTTAAGCTAGCAGCCATCATGCTGAAAATGGCAAGTTCTGATGAAGATTTTGATCATGCAATCACACAGTCACAGGAGTATGTCTTTGCTGTTTTGGGAGGTGTTTTCATGTCAGTGCTGCAAAAAAGCCAGAGTGGTTTCCTGTATAGCAGAATGATAACAGTGTTAGCCAGACCTTTCTCCAGCTCTGGCACAGCACTGTGGAGAAAGGTCTGGCTATACTCAACTAGTTTAATCTGCAGCTGATTCCAGCCAAAAAATAGTTACGCTGTTTGACCAAAAGTTGCATAATCCTGCTTTAAAGTAATAAAGGGGAAGATACAGTGCATCAAAAATAACAGCAACAGTATAACACTGAGCAATTGATCCTATAACCAAATACTGTACAACCAGAGATTAGAGTCGGGTATTAAAATGTGACCATGCACTAAAAACTATTTTCAACTATTCAGGAGATAAATGGTTCTTCTGAGTATCACACATCAGCATTTCCTGATTAATCCTGAGTTTCTCCACAGTCTGAAATCCTCAGAAACTTTAGAAAGCTGCAGCAGAAGCTGGTCTGAGTCAGATGTTAGAAATAAATTAAGATAAGCTGCTGTTCACTTGAAAATAATGAGTCTCGTGTTGAAAGAAGATATATATATATGTATTCAGTCAGCTGCGTATAAAGTTTTGATTTCTGGTAACAGCACTGAACTTCCGACCTCCTCACTGCTTCTCTCTTTTCTCTCTCCCCTATTAGTCATTGATTTTAGTATGTAGGTTTTTATTTCATTTAATTTATTGATCTCCGTGGGAGTTTTTCAATATTTTGCAAAAACAAACGCGCTTCATGCATGCAAAAATGTTAGAAATGAGTTCAGGATATTTTTGTTGTCTTTGCGGTGGAGATGACGATCTCATATCGATTTTCTCTGTGTGCGTCTTAAGGAGAGTTTTTTGGCCGCAGTTGTAGGCTGCAGGAGCAAAGACCAACATGACTCTCCTAACTCTGCCTGCCAATTGTTTACATATTTCACATAACTTGTGCTGTTGTGTGTCCGGGGCACCTGCTGCACCCCTCAAAATGCCTCACCGGGGGCGAAATATCCAATAGCGGCTCTGTCAGTCTGCGTTTGCTTGATAACAACAGAATTACTGCTTCCTGCCTGTTTGCGTCCCTGAGTGAGATTTCTCTTTGTTGACAAGCTGTGGACAGAGCTGTGCTGCTACTCTGTGGTTACTGTGTTTGTGTGACAGGAGGGGGCTTGTCTCACCTTGTTCTGAGCTTCCACCTTTGAACCTTCATCAGTTTGATGACAAATGTGCTGTTGACATTTAGCACTTTGAAAGGACCATATATCAGTGATTTTGCATGGCTTAACAGAGTGAATGAGTGAGCAATTTTTGTCACACCACTGCAATGTGACACAATTATATAACGCATGAATAAATGACAAAGTCTGATGCTACATCAGCCTATACGACAGAGTAGCAGTAAATTCTAATGTTGAAATATTTTCAGAAAGCAGTTGTAATAGTATCTTATAAGAATAAAATCTGATTTCAAATTACACATTTTTGTAATTTGTAAAAATCACAAATTTATAAAAACATTTGAAAAAACTCCAGAAATGTAAAAAAAAAAAAGAAATGTAAAAAATGAAAATCTGTAAAAAGAAAACATAAAAAATGCAAATCTGTAAAAAGAAAATGCAAATTTGTAACAAAAAGTAAAAATTTCAAAAACAAATGTATAACTTTTATTATTTTTTTTTACATATCACATTTTTACAAGGTTAAAGTTGTAATGCTAGAAAGAAAAATAAAAAAAATAATATCATATTTTCAGTATAAAGTTGATTTTCTGAGAAAACATTTTATATGAGAAAAAACTGAGAATAATGTAATAAGTTTAAGGGAATAAAGTTATGAGAGTTTGAGGATACCCTAAAATCATCATCTTTTCTTATTCATCAAAACCAACAGAATATCCAGTTGCTGCATAGTGAAGAGACCTTTTCCTCCTCTCAGTTGAGTTGAGCCCAAAAGACTTTGTTGCAGCAAGGCTGAATAAAAGCACAATATAACTGTAGAAGATATTAGAAAGTGTGAACACTGTATACACAATACAAAACACAATAACAAGTTACATAAAATACTGTAACAGAAATAAGGAAAACAAAGTGCTCAGCTGTGTGAGGAAACAAGAGTCCGCATAACTTTCAGCATTAAAACTTACTCTCTTGAGTTTTGGCTTCTTCCAAATCCCATTGAAGCATTTTTCTCTAAACAACTGAACAAACAAATTTCAATCAAACCATCGTGTACCGTATACTTCACATCACAGCAGACCATTTTACATGGGTTTAGATTAATTTTCTTCTCTGCAGGCAGCCACTGGTGTCAGTTAACTTCAGTAAACTCAGGGACCTGAAACATCAGCTCAGTGAATCTTTTCTTGCCTTTACAGTTTTTCAAGGTTATTTCTGTGTTGTAACTCAGCTGCATGTCGTGAGTCTTAAAAACTCTCACTGTTGGTGCTTTCAAGGACTCCGCCTAAGAGCACGTTTTGCAATACAGTTTCTTAGTCTTTTTCTTCGGAGTTTGATGACTGCTGCAGGGATGACACATTTTTGTAAGTTAACCCAGACGTTAGCATCCCCTGGGTTCCCTCGACAATAAGCAAATACAAATTTTCCATTGGCTTTTGGATGATTGCAGAAAATAAGATCTGTGACAAACGTGATTTGTGATTTTGAAGGCCAAATACGACGTTTAACATCCCTTAAAACCTCTGGGGTGTCTTGTAGCCACTTGTTAGGAATTTTTAAGACTAGTAAAAGCTTAAAAAAAACATGAGTGGGGTACTTATTTAAAACATGAAAATGTCTTGACCGTATTTTAACCTCAGACCTCATTCAGGCATCCAACCAAAACCTCATTCAAAAAACCCATTGACTTGAGGTGCAAAAATGGCAACTTATTTTCCTGCAGCACATTTCCAAATTCCAATATGTTTGCTGGCAACAAAGTCTTAAAACAAACTATTTTTCCCCCATGCATGAGTGTCCAAAATGGTTTCTATTTGTAAATGTATGACTAATAACACTGTGATAGCATGCAAGAAGACAGATGCAAATAGCCTGCATGCACTTCATAGTTAAAACATGACAAAGAAAAAAAACACTGGTGTGATCCTTGCAGATGTCGCTGTCACACAGCCATGAAACATACAGCCTGTATGAGATGTATCTAATGCCCCATGTTTGTTGTGATCCCTCGTTGATGGACATGTCCCTTGTTGTCGGTCCCTGAAATGCAGACAAATGTCAGCTCTCTCCCCTCTCATGGTATTTGGGGAATGTGTGTTACATGATTGTGCAGTGAGCTCCACCAACCAGATTTGATTCTGGTCTCATCAGCTGTCTGGTGCAGAGTTTGTATGCGGTGACTGCTCTCTGGAAAGATGAAATGTAAAACTCGCAGTATCATCATTTAGAAACACAGAAGATACATTTACATGTCACAGCTGAGGATGTAGGGCTTCAACTAATTCTAAGAAAAGTCCAATATGCTCCATTTATAATGATATCAAACTGAAAAAACCTAAACAATCTCAAAAACAGAGAAACGAAAACATCAAATAATTAATTAGGTGTCAAGATTGCTTTCTGTTGATCGACTTATCAATTGTTTAATTGTTTTAACCTTTCAAGGAAGATGACAGGGATGTGCTGGCTTGCAGATGTTGTTCTTTCAGCCTTTGTCATCATGGTTACAATAATAATGGTTGTGATCACGGTTAAATGAGCTGTTTGGCTATTGCAACATAGCTTACGTTAGCATTAACAGCTCATTACTCACCAGTCTTGAAGAAACATTCAGCCCTAAATTTTATTCCTCACCAAGAGCTGTCTCCAGTGATGGAGAGCAACCCTCCTATCTTGCTTCTATTTCTATCATTTCTTTTCTTCTACTGAAGTTAGCATGCCAACCAGCTAGCTTTAGCCCGGTTGGCCTGTCTTGACACAGCTGTTAATGCTAACGTTGGCTATGTAGCAATAGCAAAACTTGAATATAGCTCCTTTAAAGGAAACAACAGCAACTACTGGTTTCAAAAGGGAAAGGAACAGTAGCCTCCCCTGTCAAAGCCTTGTGTTTTGTGAACACGTCCATCCAGAAATCTTTTCTTGGAAGGACAGAGATTAATGTTAAACGCAATAGCTTAAAATGTGTGTATATGCTCTTTTTTGTCGCTGCACTGATGTAAAATTAGTTGACAAGGTGAAAAATTTACCTTTGCTTTCATCTTGTCCTTATGTTTTCTCTCACTTGAGTGCCTCAGGACTCCTTGTGGGCCACTTTTGGTTTTATGCTTTACAGATGTGGCCTTTGCAGTTTACATGTTTTATGATATTGCCACTTTTTATTTCACGCTTTCTAAATTCATGCTGCCTCATCTCCAGAAGAAACAGCAAAGACGAATCACGCTGTGCTTTCTTTTCATCTGTCAAAAGGCGGCAGCGAGTGCTCTACTAATGAGACAGCTGAAAGACACTGGATTTTCTTTGCGCAACATGACAATACAGGAATTCACTAGCAGTACTTATGCTGAGAGGTGAGAGATTGGATGGATACGAACAGTGGTTTTAAATTCCCTTGAGCTCAATAAAAGCTGGAGATAAAAAGAAGCATAGTGTATCCAAACCCAAGAACAGAAATGACACTCAAAGTGCTTTAATATGATCTTTAATATTCTTCCATTTACCTCAAACTGCTCCATCAACTTTGTGGACGTTTACTCATCGAATGCTTAAAGCTGCATTTCAGTTAGCGCCATCATAGCTGCAGTGTCTACTCTATATGACATCTGGCTGACATGAGGATGTAAAACCATCCAGAGTTAATAGAAACTGGACACAGGCATGGCGGCTTTGACTCTGGATTGTAAACAAGCTAGAAATCCTTGGATGCAAAAAGAAAATGCTGAGCTGCAATGTGTCAGACGAATTCACCCAATGTGACGACGGATTGGTGTGAACTATCATCTAGAGTTAATAGGAACAGAATGGACTGACTTCTGCACATGTTAGAAATTCTCGGATGAGTCGGACTTCAGTTGATATCTTGGAAACAAACTCTACAGCAGTGGTGGAAGAAGTACAAGTGTTTTATTCGAGTAATGATTCATATGCTTAATCCATTAGGTTTCTTTGTCGCATCCTGTTGTATACCTGTGTCCACTGATGTTGTTGTGTCTGCCTTTCCTCGTGATCCTATCGTTTAACCAACCAACCAACCAACCTGCCCAGGGGCTACAGGGGAAAATGGATGCTACTGGCAAAGTCTGGCCAATCTATTTCACATATGTATATGCATATGTAATGCATATAAAAAAGAAAATACTCAAAAAGTACAAGTACTTGATTAAATGTACTTTACTTCCCGCCTCTGTTCTGCAGTGCTTCACATGCCAAATATACAGTTTTGACTGAGAAAGGATTTTAAACCGTCTTCCTCCCTCCTCCTTTTCATGGCTTCTTTCCCCGTGGCGGAAAAACATTTGAGCCAAGACGGATAAATACAGTAGGGCACATTGGCAGTTTCCTTTATGAGGCCACAAATAGTTGGCTTGCAGTATCATGTTTGCTGCTGCGATGTAGGCCACGCCACAAGCAGCTATCATCTGATTCATAATGGCTGCCTGCCTGCCGCCATCGACTTTCTAATCGGCATCAGGAATGTTTCACAACACTGATGACTGATATTCAACCAGCTTTTGTGTGAGCATGCGGATTTCAACGCTTGCAAGACATATTTGCATCTAAATTTTCATCTATCTGCCCAAATAACTCAAAGCCTGGTGACTTTATTTCACCCTGATATTCAGTTTCAAAGCGAAAGCTAAAATAGCTGCCGCGTTTTCCTTGTGGCGCCCGGCTGCAGCTGTTTTTTTTTTCACCAGTGCTTGGAAAGTCTTTGCCACCAAAATAATCTGGGTTGAGGCAGAGGGGACAGTATGTGGAGTCATCACAGAGCTTTACTAAATATGGACGGTGCTGTCATAGATTCACACGAGCACCTGCTCAGGCCACCGCGGTGGGATGAGTTCAGCTAGCTGCATTAGCACGAATGCAAAGTACAGTATGATGACAAGACAGAAGAGATGCACAGGAGATAAAATAAAACATTTTTCTAAAAACAAAACCAATCTACTGTTTTGAAGTTTTCAGGTTGAAGAGTGAGTGTATAGGTCAGACCGAGACAGAGAAAAGTGCAGAATGAAATGAGAAAACTTCATGAAAGAAAGAGCAGCAGCAGCAGCAGCAGCAGAAGAGCCATTTCAGTACAGCAGAGCAACTTCTTGTATCTGCCTGTAACCCAAAATCTCATTTCTGGAAGAATTACCTCACGTCGCTCAATCCCACCTAAGTCGCACACCTCTTCTCCCATTTCTTCCTCCTGTGCCGGCTCTATGATATGATCTAATTTGTTCCTGTCTGGGGGAATAGTAAAAATACCCCTTCTACCTTTTCTAATTCTGTAAATAGTTTTCTGCAGGGTCACAGGAGTATTGTGTTTCACCTATTGTCAGGACACAATGCTGGTGACTCTGACACACACCCTCCTTACTATTGATTGATTTTAAAGTGGGTGCAGATATTTGTCGGGTACCATTACACTTTTTTTTTTTTTTCTCTTTCAACTGTATGGTCTTTTTTTAAAGTAACTTTCCGGCATGTTTTCACCTTTATTCCGATAGCCACATTGAGAGAGAGAGAGAGAGAGAGAGAATGATTTGCAGCAAAGAAGGGCCACGGGTTGGACTCAAACCCGGGCTGCTGCAGTTAGGTCTGAGCCTTTTTTGTTATGCGCTGTACCAGGTGAGCCACCGGGGTGCATTCAAATGTATATTCATTAGAAATTAAGCTTCAGTTTCTGCTGAGTAATTTTGGTTGCTCAAAACAGCATTAAGTGACTTTTCATGGCCACTAGGGAGCAGAGGAGCGTCACAACAAGCTGAAAAACACACTAATCTGACATATTATTGCCTTTTAAAGTTGTTAAGGCTAATATGTCAGAAAACAGTTGCCTATTTACACATCCAGAAGACAGAGATGAACATAATCATTGATTTGGATTCGTGTTCGTGTCTCTCTAGCAGCGAGATGTGTCGCCTGTCTCTGACTGTGTCTGTCTGCTGCCAGGCAGGTTAGTGTACAGTGGGTGTACAGCTGCTGGAGTCGAGGTTTATGTGAGCGCCGAGACTGAACTATACAGTGGTGCTATAAAAATAAAAAATAGAGCCCTATAGAGCTGCAGAACTCGTGATCATTCTCTGTGGTCTTGTCAGTACGAGGGACTTTTCACTTTACACATAGTCATTTGTTCCATCGTAAATATAAATATTATCTCCAAGTGGAGCTTGACAGTCAAACAGTTTGTCTTTGGTTAAAGGAGATCTTAGAACCTGTGCTGGCTGCTCATTACATCTGGGTTATAACCACGACAGGATCAGTTACTCTCTCAGACAAGCTTTGTCTTGTTTCTTGTTTTTTTTTTTTTCAAGTAAGCATCTTAAAGTTGTGCTCTGCTTAAGTGCAGTAAAAGTAAATTGATGCACATGACATCGAGTTTTGTCTCTTTGATTTTGTTGAGTGTATGATGTGACGCATGTGATGTATGTGATGCCATACAGTTATAGGGGGAAATCTAAAGGGAACATTGTTGAACCCAGGATGTAAGTTTTTATGTTGCTGTGCCATTACATGGGATTGAAATAATAAAGCTGTCAGGGACTGAAAAAAGGTTAGCTTTTTGTTGGATGGACCTACTTGTAGCTCTGCAAGATAGCAGTCAATCAGAAATGTTACATCAGTTCTACTGAAGCTGTATCTAAAAGTGGGAAGTGGGTTGAAAATATTTCAGGTCTATATTAATTTTGTCTCTGCTCCTGCAATCGGAGAAAAACAGAGGCGACACATGTCAGAACCAGACAAATTACATTGGTGAAGTGGAGTCATCTTCCAGTCAATCACCTCAAAAGCTGGAAAACTGGATGCTTGTGTGGTTGGAGGTTTGCCAACCAGTAGGTGTAGCTTCTTTTAGAGCACTGTAAGCACTTTTGTGTGGATTTGTATAGCATTATTTGAAATTCAAGACGCGGCGGAGCCTTGAAATTCTCAGTATGGAAAGAAAACGACGATGCACAGCATGATGTTGAATTGTTAATACGAGCTTTTCTCCCCCGATGGTCAATTCTGTGTCTTAGGGAATGAAACGGCACTGGTGCGAAAAATATACAGAATTCACTGACATTTACAGGTGGAGTTAAAGATTGATGGAAAGACTGGCTCGTGTACTGGCTGTTGTTCTCTGATTTAGGATTCTCTCTATTGCTCAGGAATTGCATGTTTAGGCTGAATGTGCTGAGGAGGTATTGCGTCGACTTTCTGTTCCACCTGACTGAAGTTGAAAGAACAGGGATTCCCACTGAGCAGTGCCACTGACAAAGGCCATTAGTTTTCCACAGCACTCTTGGTAATATTTCAATTGTGAAATACACTGCAGGAAGTTGAAAATGTAGTTAATCAAGTCAAAGTAAAGCATTTTAACAAAGTCTGATATGTTTTTTTTATACTCACAAGAACAAATTCTCTTTACTTTGTACCTGAAAAAGCCTTTATATTGAAATGAAGGTGTTAAAGGGATAAAAGAACTGAATTAGATTCTTCAAATTCCAAAGACCTAAAAGTTGTTTTGTTCCTCTGCTCTTACATTAATTCATAAGAATATCATTGAGGATTTCTCAAGCAGCCTCTCCACTAATCTTTCAGATGAAGGGAAACTTGAGGCATTGACTTTGAACAGTTAAGAGAGCCTGAGTTACATGCTATGTCTCAATACAGGTATTTCAATACTCACACTTTCTATTTATAGTGTATAAGTGCATTCATATTAATCATAGACTTTAATAAAGAGGGACGTAGCCTCCGTGACATCACCCATAGGTTTCTGGAGAGCGGTTTTGAAGCTCAGAGTGAGCTGCTCCACTGTTGCCATCCTGGCAGTACCTAGTTTCACCTAACTCACAGCTAATCCAAAAATTTGAAACCGACACATTGTCGGCGTTGATGGCGGCCAAATTTCCATGTCCAATAACACAGGGGGGCACACACAGGAAAGTAAAATTTCATTCATTTTTCAAGTCAAGTGAGCAAACTTGCAGGCAGGTGGGCGAAAATCGTAGTCGCAAGTTGTGATCATCATTTCCAATGAGCGCACAATGGCAGTGTTTCATTTGGGACAAACTCTACCCTGTTGAAATTCACACACTGCACCAGTGAGTATACTGTGTACACAGTGTACTACATGTGAGTGTGCTGGCTGAAGTATCTGATTTGAGACATAACGAAAGTGTCAGTTTGTATTGTGTGTATAAATAATTCAACGATGAAGCCATTTTTGAAGTTTTAATGGGATGGTTGTCTGCTTGTGATGAAGTATTTATGGCAACATTGTATTCATAAACTCAATGATTTTACTAAAATAGAGAGAAACAGTTGCACGGTTTATAAGTCTATATTAATGGGATAAGTCTTTATTTGTCCGAAAATCCTCTGAAAAGACCAAAACCAACATTTAGTTGACTCTACTTACTGTTTATCCATAGCTCCTCTCTGTCATGGAGCTCACACTGTTGTAATGGGTGACATGTTCCTTCATCACCATGAACACACACTCTAGTTTATTTTGACTTAATCCCACACACACCGTCCTACTGCCCCAAATACTCACTAGAGCACCAAATGTGGATTAATCTGCTGCTGAAAACAGTCCCTCAACAATACGGTATTTACTCCTGATTGAGTGACATTTGTTAAAAACTACAATGACTTTTTTTTTTTCAGATTTAGGAAATTATTGAGGAAAAACGAAAATAGATTTGTGGGACTCCCTCCATCCACCCTGCACACTTCTCTCAGGAATTTCTGCTGGTTCTCTTGGGGTCTGAAGCCTGAAGAAGCCCTAAAGATTTCTCAAAGCTCTTGTACTTTCTTAACAAGTATCTTAAAGTAATGTCATGTCATCCTCGCCGGTTGATTTGCCCTCTGGTCCAGATGCTGTGTTCACTTGACAGGTGATGACTGCAAATTGCTCTCTGAGGGGTATTGATTGGAGGCGATGACCTTTAGATGTAAAGGTGATTGGACTGATGCAGACACTCGATTTCCTCTCCAAGCTTTTTCAGGGGCTGGTACACAGCAAATCCACATGTCAGTCATTTCTAACTCTGCTGAGACTCCCACAGGTAAACACAGAGGTGTGTTCAGGTCATCTGCAGGTCAAAGATGGAACATTTTCTGTAGTAGAGGCTGTTTAAATGATTAAACTTTTCCTATTTCAAGTGTTATGAGCCATGCTAACAGCTTGACTCGAGGAATGGCAATATGTGGTCCAACACTTTCTTACTCTTCCGTTCACTCAGAGTGATGGTTTTCAGTGTGGGATTATTATACTGTTTACTTTGTTAAACATTATTGGACTTGTTGACTATTGGACCATCAGTCTGTTTCAATTTATTGTTCTTCCGATATCTCATTAGCTGTTTGTGGTTTCAGAATTGATCAAAAATTAACTATTGCTTGTTGATTACTCAGCCATTGCCACCAATTCTTTCAAGCTGTAAACTCTAGTAAATACTTGTCCTGCATAATGAAGGGGATTGTTAATTGCTAAAAAAGTCTCATGTTGTGGTTCAAGTGTGGTTATTTTGATAGTAATAGCGTCAGTTTATGCAGGCATAGCTAGTTCAGCTTGCTAACAAACATTGGTACCTACTGTCTCAGAGGCAAGGGTAAAACAAAGTTGTAATCCCAGAAAATGCAGTTATGATCGTAGCCTCCACAGACGTTTTCCCACAAATTGATAAAGATTTTTTGATGTCGGTTGGAGGGTCGGTTGGTCAGTTGGTTCTTTGGTTTGTTTGTTCGTTGGATGGTTGGTCAGCTGGTTCTTTGGTTTGTTGGTTTGTTGGATGGTTGGTCAGTTGGTCGATCGGTTGGTTGGTTGGTTCGTCCAGAGGTTTGGTCAAGAGCAAGATTAATAAATGCGCTGACGCATGCAAATGCAGTCCACTCTTTCTTCAAATATTTCATTTCAGAGTTCACACTTAAACTGATCTCCATCACTTCCTTTGGGATCAAAGATCAGATAATTGACTGGACTCAAACTTAACCTTCCCTCCCTCTCCACCCAAATCAGTAGTGGCACAGCGGCCCGTAACAGCACAGAAATTATGGGGCCGACACGGCAGTCATGCCTTGTCCTCATCTTAATTGCAGCTGTCTGATCTGTTTCACAATATCTTCTGCCAAATAATTACCCCGGTGCTGTGCTCACTTGGGGGATAGAAAGAACACGGCAGACTACTTCTTGGCTCTTGTTTTTCAGCTAAGTCATTCAACACAGTGCTGTTTGTTGGCTGGCTTCCCTCCGTGAAAACTTTTGGAGCAAGGCCTTGTGACTTAAAAGGTTGGCAGCGCGGCGGCCGACTGCGATTTTTGGGTCTGCAGAAATCCTGCTTTGTGCTCACAGAGTTACAGCTGCACCTTTTCTTAGCCTGCGGGTTGAATAAAACAAGCATTCCCTGACTTTTATATCATTACATCCTAATAAATCTGCCATATCTTTACTCTGACAGTTACATATCAATGCATATGGCAGTGTGTTAAATTAACTGCAAGAAGAAGGGTTTGGATTTAGAAACACTGAATCAAAAGAAGAAAAAGAGTTTTTCCGTCTCACTCATAAAACTTATCACACTTAAGGGTGTAAGATCTATGGGTTTAGGCATTAGGTTTAGCTTATTTACACATGCAAATGAGGCCAACTGAGAAAAGAAAAAAAGCTTGTTCTGCTGATTCAGAGAAACCATAGAGGTCTTCCGGGGGAAAAAAAAACCCCTGTCCCAAACGAAGAAGCAATCCATCCAAAAGAAAATAAGAAAAATAAAAAGGAAAGGAGAGTGTTGCCGAGAAACGAATTCACATCCAGACTCAACGTGAATAATAAGATTCACAAAGACTGAAATGAAAATAAAAAGAAAGAAATAAGGAAAAGCTGTGAGTGTGAGTGGAAAAGAGAAGGATGAGGAGGTGCATCTTTTGTGACTTCACTTTTGTTGTGGCTTTAAAGAGAATTTGTGATATGATTCATTCAAGTTGGGGAAAGTGTATTTTAAGTAGAATTTCTTTAAGTGCAAGATATAAAAAGAAAACAATCTTAAGAGAAGCTTCTGGGTTTCCAGGGTGTCCTCCTTACTGTGCATGTAAAACATCTTACATTAGGTGGTTTCTTACTTCAAACCAGAGGAATGTTTTTTTTTTTTCAAACAACTCTTTACCGTTCGCTCTTCCTCTGTAGATGAAATCAGATAAGATGAGATAAGACGAGAGGAGACGAGTGAAGAGATGATATGATGATATCAGATAAGATGAACTTTATTGATCCCTGAGGGGAAAATTAGTCATTATCCAGAGGTGTAGCTTGGACAGCATAATCAATAAAGAAAAAAAAAAAAAGGACGGAAATGATCATTACATTACAACATTACTTTACAGATGATGGTATCTGTCTCCAGGACGCGTAGAAAAAGACTCTTCTTGGGTGACTGTTCGAGTGTGAGGTGTCATTTAACAGCTG
This sequence comes from Seriola lalandi dorsalis, assembly GCF_002814215.2. Taxonomy (NCBI): domain Eukaryota; kingdom Metazoa; phylum Chordata; class Actinopteri; order Carangiformes; family Carangidae; genus Seriola; species Seriola lalandi. The sequence continues at coordinate 1,548,206 of NW_019525077.1, forward strand.
TGGTCATGAGACTGCTTTTACTGGTGAAACATATTTCTATTAATGGAGGGTGTTGCAGAGGTGTTAATGTACATTAAATCCAAGGAAAAAGTTGATAGTTATTAGAAGGAGCCGCTTAAATGAATGGGTTGTTATTGTACTGTGTGAATTCTGGTGTACAGAAAGGATAGATAGATAGATAGATAGATAGATAGATAGATAGATAGATAGATAGATAGATAGATAGATAGATAGATAGAGTAGCGTACACACCACATATAAAACAATAGAAGGATGTAAGGAAAAACAAGAGGCATAAATAATTGAATAGGCAGAATCTTCTGCACAGCAGTAAGTGTAACCAGTCATAGAGGTAGTGCAAAATGTCAATGTAAATGTAATGCGCATACAAATAGAGCTGTCTCCATGAAGCATATGAACATTGGATCGATATAAATCAGTGCAAAGGTGAGCATTTGTTACTCTGTCAGTCAATCTGTCAAACAGTCACAGCGTATTTCTGTCATATGTGACAAAGCTCAGAGTTGTACTTGAAGTCAGAAGTAAGAAATAAGAAAACTTTTAAGTTATAAGTATATAAAGCTTTTGTTTGCATCATCATAAATATTTAGAACATTTTTAGAAACGTGTATGCATGCGATGTCATCTCTGACATTTTCATACTCATTGTGGTTATGTTTGGTTCAGTAGCACAACTGGAAAATTACTTTGCACTTTCCCGTTAGATTTACAGAGAATACATTATCTTGATCCATTTACTAGATTTTGGTCTTCTTGAATTATTTGGTTGGACTGCTGCTGTCGGCGGTGAACTGGACTGTGAAGTCAGGAGCAGGCGGAGTCCCAATGGAGTCACTGAATGTGAACGCAGTAACTGGTGCAAACATACTGCAGTGAAACCATAAATTAATGATCTGATCACCTTAGTTACAAGGTTCAACAGGTTCAGCCCTCGTTTCTCTAAAGACTCTTTCACTTTTCTACATAAACTCTAAAATTAAAAATAAATGCCACCAGTGACCATGTCGACATCTAAATTTTAATTGGACAAATCAACTGGCTTTCAATTAGTGAGGGTGAATCCTCTCACCTGTTGCACCCCTTTTTTTGGGGGGAGGGGGTTTAAAGTAAAATTCATTTTTATTCAGATGTTGTGGCTGCTCCACAGACACTGAATAAATGAATAGTTTACCTGGGACTTGATTTGACACAGGTATGGAAACATTTTCTTCTCCATTTTGTCACATTCAATTCAAACTTAACAAAAAATACTGGGAGCCCAAAGACTCATTACTTCAGCATAGTGCAGAAACAATTAGTTGAATAATCAATTTGATGACAAAACAATCTCAGCTCAAGGTCCACTTACTTTTTTTCTCATCGACTTATCGACCATATCAGTCAATCTTTGTCAGCAGTTGAGCTCACCTTAAAACCAGTTGATATTTTCTTCTTATCTCAATATCAGAAAATGAATAGTTCATTCATTGATAAACAAATAGATAAACTGATAATAAAAATGTGGTTCTTATTCACTTTCAATTGATAAACATAAATTGTTTTAATGACATTGTGGGGACACATTTGTTTGCACAGTCACATTTTGGGGACTTGTTTTAAAGGTTAAACTCAGGGTTAGAGTTGTGGTCAGGCATCTAGTTATAGTTATGGTTATGGTTATGGTTTATTGTTAGAGTTTGTGAAAGTAAAGTCCTCAGAAGGGACAAAAACTAGTGAGTGTGTAATAGGGTCTGGATGTCCCTGCCAGCAAAATACTGGAAATGTTCAGTGCTGATAACTTACTTGGATTATCAGTCCCCCCAGGGGACAAAGCTGCATCTCACACACGCACACACACACACACACACACACACACACACACACACACACACACAGAATAATGTCAGCCAGCACTCCTGTTAACACAAGTACACAGCGTGATGCTTGTACCATAACGTCTTGCAGTGTAGAAACTGCAAAAGTATCTTGTCAGTGGTGGTAAGGGGTGTTTGGAGTGTGTGTGTGTGTGTGTGTTTGTGAGCGAGGCAGGCAGGGGGTGTGTATAGGATTCTGCAATGTGCTTCGACTGTCAGAAAAAGAAAAAAGAAAAAGTAGACAAAACCTCCCCAAAAGGAAGATCCTGCCTGGGTCTGAGCTGCTGAGCACAAAACCCAATTATAAAGCAGGGAGAAGGCAGATTGGATTATACACAAACACACTCTCACACAACACACAAGCACACAACACGTGCACACTTGGGCTCATTTAGCTCCTTTAACAGTAGTCGTGTTCCACTTATTCTAATCAAGACACTAATAGCACACAGAGAAGAGGAACGGGGTCTGAAATTCAGGAGCCAACTATAGTTGCGGGGTCCGACAGCTTCATGTGCAGGGTTAGAATTAGAATTAAGGTTTATTTTAGGGTAAGGGGCGAGGAAATATAATGTTTCAATGATGATGCTCCACACAAGATAGTTGTACAATGACACTGACTCGTGTTTAAAGCAGTTTTAAAATGAAAATTATCTCCGTCAAGACCTGGGTTTTAGCTCCTTATCATAAATAATCTTCGTCCATACTAACACACCTGAAAACGCAAATCACATGACCATTCACGTACACTGGGCGTGCACTGGAGCTGGTGCAAACAGGAAGCAGGTTTTCGACTCTGCAGCTTAATGCTTGGTTGAGATTTTCTTTGAAGAGTAAGAACTATTACTGAAAGTAACATGAGTATGAAGCGGTCATGGCAGCGGAAAACATAGATTGGGAGTCATCACAAAGCAAATATGGCAACATAGTAGTACAGGGAGCATTGTCCATCAAACCCAGGATTCAGAGAAGGATACGTCATGACTGATAAGACCGAATGAGGAAGCGAACCTGGGTGACAACTGGGTGGTAATTCTAGTCAACAATGATACATGAACTTGTGACGCTTTGTGCAGTTGAGCTGAATCGGTAACAAACAGTGAATTTTAAACATAAAAACAAATTAACAGTAGAAAATGCCAACTTCAATTTGTCTAACTTGGACTACCGAAGCGGTAGTTTTAGGCTCCTGGGAATCCCCATTACAGAGACCCCAGTTCTTATAGAAGCAGTAGAAAGCATCCTGACTGGAAACATACAGAAACTGGCTTGGGATGTGCACAGCCCAGGACAGGAAGGCTCTGCAGCAGGTGATTAAAACCCAGAAGATCGTTTGCGCTGATCTGCAGAGCATCAGTTGATATCGAATTAGAATTTTCAGATAAATTACAGATCTCAACAAAAGATTTAATATGAGCTTTGCAAAGATAAATTTATTGAGAAGTGTTTTTTTTTTTCTTAAAGATTTTGAAATACCTTTTCTATTCTGTTCTTGGTACATGCAGTACGTACTGTAGTGATGCTGTAAACCAGAGTTGTTGCATAATCCAAAAGGCTTGTCAGTGCATTCAGAAAAATACACCACACCATAGTTATTCATAGTTATTCACATGAGCCAATAGATGCAGCTGTAAAGGGACAAATCAAAGGAAGAGAAGAAGAGAGAGTACTTTGTCTTTGAGTGTAGTGTACTTTCATCTCTGTGAGAGTGCACTGACCCATAAGGAGTGTTGGCGAGTGTGTGTCTGTGCACAAGGCTGCCGGGTTGTGTGTGTGATTGTGTGATTGTGTGTAGTGTAGCTCATGTGTTTGCAGTTTGCCACTCTCAGCTTAACTCTGCTCTAATTGCCTTCTCCTGCCCTGCACACACTCATACATTCATACCAAATGGCATATGTTATTTTTGTTGTGCAGCTCAGAGGGTAGAGCCCGGTGCTCAGTTCGATGATGGCACCGACACAACACACACACACACACACACACACACACACACACACAAACACACACAGCTGCTGCTCTTCTCACTCAGACAGCAGTATGCCTTGTTTCCTGTGTCAAGTTCCCTTTGGCCGCTAAAGCTGTCAGAGAGCAGCCCCTCTGGTAATCCATACATCCTCTCCTGTGTGTGTGTGTGTGTGTGTGTGTGTGTGTGTGTGTGTGTGTGTGTGTGTGTGTGTGTGTGTGAGAGATGGGTGGCTGGTCTCCCTAGTCATTTTTACCCCCATAAATAGTGATTTGCAAACTTCCCACGCTTGTTTTATGAGCTTTAGATTTAATTTTTATCATCTGCTGCTTCTTGAAATTGGTGCATCATATTTCTGAGAGCAGAAGTACGTAACTGCCGTGGAAGTTTTTTTTATGACACGTTACTCACTAAAGGATTGCAGCACTTTAACATCCCGAAAAGAAATTTTTACCATTTACAACCCGCCAGGAGGTGTAAGGAGCAGGACTGGTGTCTACTCCAGCACACAGGAGTCCAGCTCTGTATGGCGACAGCAAGTGCAAACTAAGAACGAGGAAGTACGAGAAAACATTGACTGTACTGAAACCCGCAATATAATGTAGAGATACAAAGGCAGTTGTTTGTTTTGATGACAGATCCAGCTTTTAATAGCTTTTTGTTTAAAACTCTAACTAAGGGATTTTTGATCATTTCCAGAATTATGAAATGAACTTTGCTGCACCTTGATTGCAGAAGTGCCTTTTCCTGGGCTTTATTCAAAGTTATATCCATAAAGAGAAGATATATTTGTGGTTTTACGAACTGAAAACCATCTCATTGTAGTTTTACATCTCCTCTCTCAGGCTTCTCTCTGGAGCTCTAGTAACAACAGGTCGGTGAGCCAATCAGAGGAGAGGAGGCTCTGATCCATGATTGGTTGTTTTTCTGAGCGATCAAATGCTAATATGGCAGATTTCAGGTGAAACACTCAGAGAAATCTGTTTTCCTGACGGCTGGTTTTAAGTCTCAGCTTCTGAATACAGGCTGTGTGTGTTTCTCTGTGGATTGAGGCTTTGACACTTTCACAGTATTAATATAGAACCTAGACCTGATCTATAAATCAAAGAAAAATGGAAATCTACCTTTATACAGCATAGGACCTTTTACTTCCTACATTGTCAACCATCACAAGAGCTTTGTAACAGATCTGCTATGTTCGAACAGTGTTAACGTGGACATTCAGAGACCCATGTTTAAAAGCTATAATACCTTTATTTCTACCATTATTCTCTATGTTGTAGATTCCATGTCTGAAAGCAGTGTGTGAGCACTCACTCCTGTGAGCAGTGGATTTTTATGTGTTACACTATGTTCTTCCACTACAATGATGATGATGACACACACAGCTAACTAGGCAAAGTACTGGCTTAACTGTTAACGGTGTGTTTAAAGTTAAACCTTGGCTGGGAATGTGCAGCACACTGGTCAGTAGCCAGTGTGCTGCATGTAAGCTTTAGTGCCAGCTAGTGTAATCCTGCCAGCGGGACATCCTGTGGCATTTCCCATTTTCTTCTGCCTGACGGGTCTGAAGTTACCGGAGCAGTTTCATGAAACATTATCCAGCTGGTATTTCTCCGAGCAGGATTGCAGTTGTGTTGCAGCGTGGGGGGGTTGCAGCTCTTCTCACAGCTGCCCCAAATTAAAAATTTGGTTACAGATTCATAAGCTCCCCTGCAAGAAATCACAGGCGTCAAAATGGGTCAGAAATCACTCGGCGTTAATTTTTAACTCAAGTTGCATTTTCTACATTCCTCTGAGGCGGAAGGCAGTGATTTAGAAAACTTGCTCAGCCTCGAATCCCCTGGTTGCACTGCAGCCAGGCGATGGAGGGCTGCTATCTGCATCACCTAACATGACTTTCACCACACCTGAGTGGAGGATTATTGAAAACCTGTGCTCATGTGCACATGGATGTGAAGGCCGAGGCGGACCTGCAGGAGAATCGCTGCCGTGGGAGCTGCCTGTAAGTGCATCGTCCTCCTCACGCTCAGGAATATACAGAGGATAGAACAATAAGAGAGCGACTTCAAAGGCTTCCCTCACAAAGCTATCTACATATATGAATTATTTACCTTTTGTTTTGTTAGCCTAAAAGCTGTTGTTCTCTTCTCTGAGCTGCCTGACTGTTGCATGCCAAGACGTCTGGCGTTGGAGGTTGAGATGTGCGAGCTGGAGGGACAGTGATGGGTCTGAAGTATATGAGGGCCGCCCCAAGCGCCGTGGGCAGACGGGAGCGACGAAATTGGACCAAATTATATAGATTTGTCAAACCAATTTTGAATTATGCAACGTGGCCCCGGTGCGAAATCTTTGTGGATGAATGCAAATGAGCTTTGTCAAAAATGAGGAACCTGTAAACTAGATAATGAATGAGTCGGCTCCTCCAAAAGGCGCACAATGAGAGGAAACAAGTCTCTCAGATTGAACGCCGGCAGCATGCATTATGTATCACCGCAGGCCTGTGAGATGAAATACAGTATGTCATCCAGTTTCTGTACTTTATGTTCACCTACATCTCAGTCACTTTCACTCATTTTTATATTTTTTCTTCTATGTTCTTTTGGGCCCCTCTCACTAAATCCCCGTGAGACTTTGCAGAAAAATAGTTTCACGCGTTCTTATCTTTCCACTGTTGAAATTCCTAAATCAGACTTAACCTGAAGTACCAGCACAAATTGTCAGAGTGGCGATAAAACTTTTGGCTCGGACTCGAGGCATTGATTTTTAATTAGAGCTAATGAGCGTTGGGACAGAGGAGGTGAATTATTGAGCAAAAAATGCTTCTGTTTGTGTGCTCTTCATTGCAGCGCTGAACAGGAACCCAAAAAAAAAAAAACCCTTTGCCATTAAATCACACCTAGCTGTGTTGTAAACCCTCTTATGTCTGCGTCTCTCTCTCACTTCACTCATGATTTATGTAACATGACATCCCTTTGTGGACGGCTTCTTTGCATGTTTTCTTTTTTTTGCTGCTTGTTGTCTTGAAAGTTTAAAAAAAAAAATTTTTACAGACGAGACTATGACTGTGCATTTCTATTCTTGACCTGCTTAAATTGGTCAGGGGCTGTTATTGCCACCCGGATTAATCTGAGCAGAACGGGGCTCAAGGTTATTTTAGTTTGGCTCCTTCTGTGGCACGATGTCGTATAAAAAATGGTTTGATGAGACTCAAATCTTTGCTATCAAGTAAATGTGTCTGTGCTAAATTGCAGCCGAATTAATCATCTCTTCAAATATATCACAGGCACACTCCTTAAATATATTTATGGTCACGTTGTTTGGGGGGGGTGAGACCCTGTTGCCACTCATCATTTAACATAACTTTATTATACTATAAATATTATTATGTTATATATGTAAACAATACATATTATCTTGTCATAATATCACTACTATTATTTTACACGTATATCAAAACATTTTTCTGTTCTTGTTGTCATTTACATGTCTTTGCATTATGTCCTATTTCTATATGTGGCACCTGTTTTTGTTATGTTACCAATAAAGTTGTTCCAAAAATATTATATATGCATGTTTATGAAGCAGCTTGGTCTCACCAAACAAGCTTTCCTTCAGCCGTTTCATGACTTGTGCGGCTTCAGTGCTGATCTCTCTCTCTCCGTGCTGGACCCTGACTCTTTGGGCCATCTGTTTGATGATCCAGAACCCATTACCCAGCTCGATGCTGATACTTGGCTGCAGGAGCGATAGCAGCGATGGCTGGGCGAGGGTTAGACAGCTGGATTTATGGGCCCTGGGAGGCCAACGATCAGCCAGTCATTTGTCATGTCTTACCAGCAGGTCCACTAATTGGACTGGAGGCACGGTGGGAAAGCTGAATCAATGAGCTAAGGCACAACTTTTAAACTGAGCCTATCCTCCGGATGAATGTGCGCGGCTATTAGCATAACAATGCTAACCCCATTGCAGAGCGCACGGCCTCCTGCTTTACATTGCAGATTCTTTATCTGCTAAATAGTTTGCATTGGTGGTCAGATGATGAATAACTTTCATGACATCCACAGAAGTTGAGGAGTCACCTCTTTACTCTCCTTGACTGCTCTGAATATTTGCCAATGCGTCAATTAAATCAGGCTTTTTTTTTTTTGGCAGAGGCTGTGACAGTTTTAGGTGTCCTTCAGCCGGCCAGCGCTATAACTTTGCTTGTTTTCACAGCTTGCCTCGCAAGAAAATTAGCATATAATCACTCGGCCGGCAGTGAGGGGCGTTGTGGGGTAAAGCAATTAAACGGCAGCAAATGAATGCATTTGAATTCATTTCGGCAGGGATTTATTTGGGAAAAACAGGAGCGGCGCAGCTGTTGCCCTCTAAAAACAGAAATATTAACACTCCTGCTTGTACTGAAGATTCAGAATGATGAGGAGGCAGCTTGAGAGCAGGCAGCCATAATGAGAGAGAGAATGGACGGCCTATTTGAAGCTACAACTTGTTACTGCTTTGTCAGGCTCATTGTTTTAATGCACCTAAAGAAAAAAAAGAAATAGGAAGCTGTGCTGCACTTCTTCTCTCGTGAGTTGAGCTGCTCAAGTCCATTCTTTTGTTATCAAGAATACATCAAAGAACTTACTCTCCTCAGGCATCCTTTGAACTCATAGTTATGACAAGTCTTTTTTCATGTTTAGTAACTTATTTTATGCTTTTACTACAGAAAAGATTTTTTTTTTTTTTTTTTGTCTTTTCCTTTTTTAATGTTCTTCCCAACTCACGCAGCCTAAAACCAACATCGGTCTGAAATTCTTATGTTAAATTATGTCTATAAAAATAACAACGACCTTGGTTTATAGTTTAAATATACAAATAAATTAAAATGCACAATGTGTATCTACACACATTGAAGCGCCACACAACCTCAGACTCATTTAAAATTATCCACCTGTGATGTTCACACTGTTTCAGTTTTGTGATAAAATATTAAAATTCACTGCTACCAGCCTATTTTCTTTATGGAGCAAACAGCACAGTAAAAGAAAAAAAAACTTCCTCCAGCCATGAAGAGCAGAAAGAGAGAAGTTCCCACTAATTGAAATCCCTTTGGCAACACTGCATTCTGGTTGACAATGTCTCCTGTTTTTTCGTGGATGTATAAAAATAATTCTCTAACTCTAACTGAATATGTGTCACGTTGAAGATGATGATAGCGTCATCCTTCGTCGTTATATTAACTACAACGCATTTAGGGAGTAGTATCTGCACTGGAAACGAAGTACGTGGCACCAAAAGCGAGTAAAGTCAAGTCCAGTAGTCCATCTGAAGCATAAAACTAGCATCTCTTAACCCAATTATTATACATATTAAATATTTCCCTCAGTGATTTGTAATGTGTGGATATAAATGTGGTAAAAGATTTTTTAAAAAAACCCAGTTTTGATAGTCATCTGTATTTCAAATCTGACTTGTGAGCTTCATCTTTTGTTCTCAGATATGTGAGGTCATGTTGAACAAACATGTTGGTAATTTCTTGCTGTCAAAGTAAATGTGTCGGCTCACATTGATTTGATTTAGCTCTGCTGATATCCTATTACATTACTGAAACCTGACCCACTTGTACGTAGTCGTTGAGAGAAGTACACACGGCTGTGTAGCAACGAGCTTCAGTGTGATCAGGTTGATTAGCTGTAAATATAAAGCTGTGTTGACAGAACCAGGTTTCCCTGGAGGAGAAGCTCATGTGGTTTTGCAGCCGTCTGAAGCTTCTCAGTCTGCAGCAGAGCTTTTTTGGCCGTCTCCTGATTGAATTTGCCTCGGTAATAGCTTTAGTTTCTATCAGCTCTGGCCCAATTTTAGCCCAATTACGTTTTGCTAGCCTAGCAGGCTGCCTCTCTTCACGCTCCTCTGTCTTGAATGGGAGAGTCCAACTAAACTGATCCCTGCTAATGTTTGACTCTGCCTTTTGTTCCCCGTTGGATTTTAAACGAATCTGCTACTTCAGCTGCCGTAGGGGCAACCGAGTCCTCCCCTCCGTCTTTATTTATCTAAGGGGAACTGATGGAGGATGCAGGGGTTTTTTCTTTCTTTTTTTTTTTTTACCAGTTTCATCCTGCTTGATTTTCATTCAGGCAGACACACTCCTCACTGGGAGCTTCCCAGTGTGACCACAGTCTTCTGATGTCGACTGCAGAGCAAAGTAATGGTGGTTAGAGCAGCACTTTACTCATCACTTAAGTTCCCACTTAAGTTACAAGAAAACACAGTCCCCAGTGCTCCTTCTGCTTGATGCGAAGAGATAAGAGTACAGTATGATGAGAGAGGAAGTCAGAAACAATATCCCAGAAAAGAAGTTAGTCGTTCTTAGTAGAGTTGAAATGATAAATTCATGAACAGATTAGTCAATTGACTGAAAAATGAATGAAATATTTTGATGTGGATACTGATCTTTCACTGGTTCCAGCTTCTCCAAAGTAAGAATTTAATGCTTTTCTTTGTCACGATTGATTCTTTGATCAAAACAGGAAATTTGAAAACATGACTCAAAATAGGCATCTTTGTTGACACAACAACTTGTTGATTAATCTAGAAAATACTTAATAATAACACTAACAAATAATGTCTTTAATCATCAAGGCAACATATTTTTTTTAAACTATTGGTGCTTTCAAATGGAGTTATTTGTTTTCAGCAAGTGACATCAAGGAAACAACAGATCTTAGCTACTAAGTGTACTGCTGAAATAATTAGCTGATTAAATTATTAGTGTTAGTATCATTAGTTGTTTGATCCTTTAAGTAATGTATTAAACGAAAATGCCAAATACAGTATTTCCCTTAAGGAGGATTAGCTGCTTTCCACAGTTCTATCTGGAAACTGATATTCTTTGTATCAATGCACCACTGCTTAGAAAGATGATTTATTCACTTTATTTCACATTATTCAGTTTGTCTGAGATTCAAACCGACAACCTACCATCCAAAGGTCCAAAGTGCAAAACTCAGCCTTATCTCTGCCCCATAAAACAGTCTCTACTAGGATGTACTACGTGTGAAAGTTATGGATCTATTTTTTTCTTTATGAAAGTGGAGACGTGGAGCCGCGCTGGCTGAGCTAGTTCGGCCCTAAATCACATCTGAGGCAGAGAGTGAAATGAAAGCCCCCAACTCCTCAGACGTTTAATCAACGAATCCTAGGTATGGGTCCCTGTAGGGGACAATCTCATTGGGAGGAGGGGAGGAACTGCCATTACCACTCAGGCTGCTGTCTGCTGTATGCCTCCCCTGGCTCTGACTTGTCAGAGCGGGAGGGGAGAGGTCAGGTAATAGCTGGTCCAGGTTTCGAGGGATAACTCTGCTCCCTTGCCCCGCCACTTTAAGAGGTCCATTTTCACAGCGAACCTGGGGTCAATCCCATTCTGCTCGTTGTCCTTTCAAGAGGTAAACAGGACGAGAGTTTGGAATTGACTGCAACCTCCTTGACCCCCCCTGAGACCTGGGCTGAAATGGAGTTGCCGCTTAAGCCGCAGCACACACACAGTCCGGTCAAACCTGAATCCACTTATAGAGTTGGCTGCTGTGCTAATTTTACCCAGCTCTATTAAGAAAGACTAAATGGCATGAATGGCAGCCACAGACCCATAACAGGAAACTTATTTCTGAAGGCATACCCAAATACACACACTCACTTATTATTAACCTGTGACCTCTCTGCCTATTTTAAGTCAAAGGAATCCAAATCTTTCACATGATGTTCTTGTTTTACAAACATCAAATATACACATACGAGTTATTAATATGATCTGACACTCCCATCACCTCAACATACAACACCAAACACACATACTGTAGTCAGTGCAACACACACTCATGCACATATTAAAAGGCCTTTATGATCGCTAGAGAAATATATTTTAGCCAGTATGACAATTTAAAAATGAAGTAAAAACAGACTTAAAGGAGGTAATTGTAAGTTTTTCTAATGCTACATAGCTAACGTTAGCATTAACAGCTGTTTACTTACCAGTCTAGATTGCCGAAGCTCTTGTAAAGTGACAATCACCACCACCTGCTTCCAATATATTACCAATTTAACACCTAACCCTTCTAGTTTTACAGTTGTTGCACTTTCCCCTGTAATTTGATAGCTTTTTGTATTTCTTTTTAAAGCTTTCTAAATTTTCATAAATTTAAATTTCATAAAAGGAGAGAATTACTGAGTAACCTAGAGTTCTGCTCTTCTGGCCCAATCAGAAGATTTTCCATCCATAAGATTTGCTTTGAACCTATTTTCTCTCATAGTGAAATCTGTTGGAAAGCTTTCAGATAAAGGAAAGATTGTCACCACTTTGGAGAACATCACTGACCTGTAGTGAGATTGGTCGGTACGGTGCATCCCTGCTGAAGTTTTTCTGTAGAGGATGTCACTCTGGCCCTTTGAAAGTGAACGTAGGGATTCACTGGGGGTTCAGAAAAGGTCATGGGCAGGTATCTGCAATCATGGACTGGTATACTCCATGGGACCACCTGATCTCGTTCCACCCTGTGAATTGCTTTTTTCAGACAGACGTCATTACCTGAGAGATAGTTCTCCTTCCTGTAATAGTGTAAATACACAGAGGGGTGCAACTCTGTTGTTGTTGCAGTGAATCTGGTTTGTTTTTATCTTGTATTAGAACCTCCTGTTTGTACCTTTCAACAGCTGCAAACACAGAGAAGCCGAGTGGGGAGCTCTTGTGTGTTAATGCAATGCAACAGGAATGTTTGCTGCACTGTACTCTCAAATTCGACAAATCTGGAGCTTTGTCTATAATCCATCCTCACTGGTAATGCTCAGCCAATGGATGGATGTGTTGTGTGTCTGTGTTTAAATACAGCACATTTGTCTCCATTACTGTGAGCGAGACAGCAATCACCATTGTGTCCTGCACCTGTGCTGGAAGTGCCTCTGGGCTTTCGCTTTGCTCAAGATGAAACATTTTCAACTCAAGCTGAAGCATCATCGTCGCGCTTACCTGGAATGAATTTGCATCTTTCACCCGCTTTGACTTTGTGTGCATTCACCTTTTGAATTTTGTCCGATGTTGGACCTAAATGCATTTTATACGGGTTGTAACTACCCTATACATAATGTACCATAAGCAGTATTTATGAATGTCTACAGGCTACTGATTGGTTGGTTTAGTGTCTATGTAAACAAATGGGGTGGGCCAGCAATTGTGCCACTGTGTCTAGCAGTCCATAAACCTGATTCAAACCTAGGTTACTTACTTATCATTATTTTTTTCTTTTTGTGACATTACTTTAAGGGGCAATCCTCAAGCTCAAGGTTAGATGCACAATTTTTGTTTTCCTTATTACCCCATGTTTTAGGAGTTCCTCGAGGAACTCTCCTGGATCCTTTTGGGATTGCAGTCACTTTAAAGGCTCCTGGAAACCTAAATCTCTTACATGCTCTAATGGCTTTAAACCCATATTGAAAATTATGGTGTAAGGATTATTTCAGTGACTTTATTTAATTAGGATAAAATAACGTGTGCAACTTTTTCTGGTAAATGAAAGGAAGCATTTAACATTATTTTGGGAAAAATATATTCGCTTTCTTGCTAAAATATGAGTCAACAACCAGCAGTCAACTAGCTTAGCTTAGAACAAAACTGGAAGTTGGGGGAAACACTTAGCCTGGTTCTGTCCAAATGTACAAACATTTGCCTATCAGCATCTATCAGGCTCAAAAACAACAAAACTTTGGAAATGGAACTTTTTTTTGGCTCGGCTGCTGACTTCCTGGAAACTTTAGCAGCTAAGCTAAGCAGCTGCTGGCTTTGGCTTTGTAGCATACAGACACATGAGTTGGTATCTAAATCTCATCTAAATCTTGAAAATAAAGAAGATAAGTATATTTCTCAAAATGCCAGACTATTCATTTTAGAAGAACATGTAAGGGGAAAAGGGGAAGTTAGAGGTTAATTTGCATCTCCTGTATCATCTGTTTGTGCCTGATCTAGTTTTGTTTCGTTCCTCAGATCATGTGTGTGAACCTTTGTTAAATAGTTTCTGTCACATAGAACGAAAGCCTTATGGGAAAAACTTCATCATTCAGCTGACACCCACAATCCTATTACTAAAGACCGTCGCTCCTCCCTCTCCTCCCTGAGCCAGAGCATTATTGTTGTGTGCAGAGATTGCCTATGACACGTTCGCCCTTATATAAAACTCATTACACATCTGGCCACAGCTGTGCAGAGATGCACACCCACAAACTCGCAATTAAACACACTTTCACAGACACATAAATAGCTCACACACTATAGGGAACATATCAACTCACATTCTCTCTCCAGGAGTGCCATTCCCCTCAGCTGGCTGCTTTCGCTAATTAAATTTTCATTCTGTGGTGTTCTCCTTTCTGACTGTGTCTTTCAACATGACCTATAGCTATTCCTACATTTCACTGCATGCTTACTGCATGACATTCTTATGTACTTTAATTCAATTAAGTAGAGGAGTCGTTGCACAGATTAAGTTTGGCTCTCATTTTTCTCTGAAATTCAAAGTGCTTGTTCAGGGATTTTAGCAGCATTAAAGGATAATTGGAGTTTATGATGACTTGGGTGTTATTTTCATAATTTTGCCAACACTTGCAAACAATCCATCAGGTTAGCCAAATTAATTTGAAGAGAAACATAAGGAACAGTAAAGTTATTACCCTGAGTCTGATCATTCATTTTACAGACGTATTTCTTGCATCAGCTTTGACATGCCGTGCTTCCTACAGGCGTGCGCTTGTTTCTGTTGTAGTCCTGTCATCATGTTCCCACATTTTATCAATTACTGTGGTGAGAAAACATGTTACCATTGATGATAGATATGCCAGAACTACAAAAATAAGACCAATGTTTTAATAAATCTAGTATTGTGAGCATTTGCAGACCTTTACAGTGGCTACTAATTGAGTCAGTTCTGATACACAGCTTGTTTTTAGGCCCCGTAGTCTCAAAGGATGCCAACCTGTTATATGTATAACAGGTTGTAATGTGTTATGGTGGATTTTCTCACTGTTCATTATTATAACGGGCTGCCAGAAAAATTTCCTATCATGATCTAATGCTGTGTTTAACATGTTATTGTCCCCATGTGCCTAACACTGGTCACAAAGACCAAAATTATGACCATGGCTTTGCATAAAACCACCCTACTAGACATCTGATACTACTTGAATTTTTTAATACTAACACTAATAGTTGCCTAAGTCAAAAATGCTTATATTCTGCACATACAAAGAGCAAATTAACATGAGATGTTGTTTGTACCCATTACTTTTGTGGCTTTCCTGATTTAATTACAGTATATTCTGTTTATCCTTTGCACATGCAAGAATAGTTAGTTGAGCTCCCAAGAGATAATTGCAAATTTAGGGTTTCTGTAACTCCTACCACTGTATAGCTTCTTGTGTCCATGTATATGGGACAATTAAGAGTCTGGTTGTTAACCTGGGGATGACGTTTCCTATCCATTAAGCGATGTCTACCTCAGTTACCTTCTCAAATGGACCAAAGCCTCCACATGTGACAGTCACCACCCTCCATGAAGTGTCCGCTCCATTCAGCACAGCTGCCCATGTATATTCCTGTCATGAGCGGGTTATTAATCATCCAGCTAAATCAGATTTATGGACTGTAAGGTGATATATCTGAGCATATGCAGACCCTGGAATATTGATTTAACTTTGGCTTTAAGCTAGCCATAAGACATTGTCAGCTAACTGTTATGAGCTATTGACAAATAGCAGGAATGCTAAAGGGTGCAGCCAAATGGCACGAGTGATCTCGAGCCTTTCTTCTGTCTTTGCCCTATCTCATTGTCTAGTTGGCCATGGTGTGCTAGGGTTTTAATCAACAGTGAAGCAGTTTCACTCCACCTGCAGCAGAAATCTGTCAGTGTTTTACAGCTTTAAGTACAGACGATGATAAGAGTTCAAAGTATGAAATGGTTCTCTTATGGCGGTTCTCACATTTTGTAGAATGGAGCAGTAAAACCTTACCCAGCTATCCCGGACCTCTTAGAGCGTGTAATACAAACTGCTGCATTGGAAACGGTTCCCCTGAATACCTGCTCTATGTCTATATGTTGTTATCACGTACTTTCAGAGAGGGAGAGAGTAAAATACAGACCTTTTGAATCAGTCACATTAACATGCACAGAGGGGCCCAGTGTTATATGATTACTGTCATTCGCCCCAGCTGTCAACATAAAGATGACATGTGGGCGAGTTAGGATGATAATGGAGCGTGAGAGAGTGATTTTGTGTTGCCCTCTGTAATGCTTTATGTCTTTTATTGTTATGACAGAACAACACATCATGGAGACCGCAGTTGTGTCGGGAGTGTACCTGCTACAGCGACGTGGCCATCTGCAAGCCCATCCACTGCCCCAACCCACAGTGTGACTTCCAGAGGGTAAGACGCTTTACAGGAGGGGTCTGGGTGTATTTTGACTTAAAGATAGGAAACGACAGCAGATGATTCATATCCAGAGCAATTATAAAAAAAAAAAAAAAGGATAAAGCTATTGTTATTCTAAACAAGGAACCAGAGTTTTTCTAAGAAAACAAATAACAGCTAGCCAAGGTTTCTGAGAAGCTAAACAAAAAAAGAGGCATTTTTAAATTACAAATGAAAATTGAGTTTTTCTGTTTTTTGTAACCTTGGCCCTTATGATGTTAAATAGTTAAAAATGTTAGTTCAACATTAGTAGCTGCTATCTGTTAGCTAGCTAATTTAAACATCACTGTCATGTTAGCGTTTACTGTAAGCTAGGCTAACAGTACACTACAGTGCTAACGCTACAGCCAGGCTGCAGTGTTTATGACATAGAAAGGAAACCATTGTTAAAGTCTTGGCTAAATAACGGCAACATAGTTCACCAGCAGCACAAAATACAGCCCCCAAAATTATCATAAATTTGAACCAACAGCTCTCTTATTATGAAGCCTGCTAAAAAATTATTGATTTTTCACTTCAGTGTTTATTTTAATTGATTTTTTTTTTTTTTTGTGATCAATTATGAATTTGATTGACTGACTGTCAGTTCCCGTGGAATCAAAACTTGGTTGACTAAGACAGAATATTTTTTCTTCCAAAGCATCTCTGCTTTTAAGAAATACTTTCACCACTAAACCTTCAACTGACTGAAATTTCAATGGGAGTGAATGTAAAAAAAGTTTTTTAAGTTTGCCCGTGTGCATGTGTGTTATCTGCTTAAGAATGCAGACCTTTAAAATGTAAGGCTTTGAATGTTCAGGAACCTTGTTTTTGTGATATTTTAATCTCCCTCTCCTCATTTCACCTTGAAGTACAGATCCCCTTTCAAGGGCCCATTTAATCACTCGTCTTTGTGAGTTGGCCTTACAAAAAGAATCAATGAGTTGACAGGCTATTGTGCAGTCAAGTCTGCCGATTGCACCATTTCATTTGCCACAATGGCAACTGTTCGGAGGCTGTTAGTTCCAGCCTACCTTTTTTGGCTCATTTGAATTCACAGGGCCACATTTTCAAAGCTCTTTTTCACTCCATCTATCCGCCTGTTCTTCCCCGTGCTTCTTCCTAAATGTGATTTAAACGTGAAGCCTGTGGTCACGGCATCAAATCCAATCCCAACCCTGAGCTAAGCCAACAATCAATGTCTAATGAATTCCACTCTGCTGGCTAGCAATCCAATGTTAATTAAAAATTAGTCATCATGCTCACCAAGCCGTGTGCTCCCTCCATTTAAAAAGCTCTTAAAATGTGACTCCCCCTCACCTATGCTGTGATAAAAAACTACCAGGGTTTTTATTATCCGCGTGTCTCTGATTCAAGGGCTTTCTTTTGAAATTCACTGCCCTTATCTACAAGCTCAAATTTCCTTTTTCCCCTCCATTTCTCAAATCCATTTCTAAATTTCACATGAGTACCTTAATATTTCTGTAACGTTCTGGGTTAATCGTTTTTCCACAGACCTGTGTGTCTGGATAGTGTGGCTCATATCTCTGTCTTAAAGCAGCAAATTCAAAGTAACACATACTGATGAATACTGATAAAGGATAAGATCCTGGGTATTTTATGTGACAAGATGGCGGCGAAATGAGACGTTTGGAAGACGTTTGGATTTTAGTTACTTAACAACACAATTTAAAACCAACAGAATATTAACATCAGTTGTCGTCAGTCTTCTACGTCAAATAGATGTCGGTATTAGACATCATCCTAACGCTGAATTTTGGTCACCTGACATCTACAACATATATTCAACCAAATATCAACATCTAACGACATTTGGCGGCCATTGACTAATTGTTGCAGCTCTAATTCAGGAGCCTCACTGATTCAATCAGTAGCCTAAAAACTACAGGTAATGATAAAATAATCTCAAACTCTATCTTATCTTTCATCAGTTTGATATAAAGGTCAGACTTTAGGTGAGTTCACTGTTAGTTTACATTTTATATATATTTTTGCAGGAAAGTGGCAAGTGAATCTCAGATTGTCTTCCAGAGAAGCACCACACACTTGCTTGATTTTTATTTTCCTGCAAAAGCAACTGCAATATTCGAAAACCTTGCGTCGTACTAGTTGAGAGAAAGAAAAAAAGAAAGCTTCACTTCATAGTGATAAATGAACTCTTTTCTTTCCGAGCCTTGTCATCCCTCTTTATTCGCAGCAATAAAATCTCAAATTGACTGAAAATGTTTTTTTATGGGCATATTTCTGTGATTAAATTTGAGGCGAGGAGCAGAGGGACTGAAGCAAGCGAAAGGATGAACTTTTCAGGACAACAGGCATAAGAACATGATTCTAAATATATGAAAACATTCAAAAATGTGTTATTGGAGCTTCGTTTATTAGCACATAATGGCTCTTGTGATAGATACATTTCCCACATGCTGTCAAAAATTTAATGACGAGGTGAAAGAACAATATAAACTCTATCTGTTTCTTCACGGCCAACCACCACCTGCTGTGCAGCTCACTCTGTTTTATTGCCCACTCTTGTTATTCACCTTGTACATTTAATTGCCGTTCTTCTGCCTGTTTGTCTCATGCTGCTGATCCATAGTATTTCTGCTCATTATTATACCTTTATTCATTGACACAAGATATTCTCTGAAACTGCTTTCACAAAATGTATTCCTCCCCTCCTGTTTTATTTCTTCTATTCCATACATCTATTTATATTCTCAAATAAACTACGCATCTCAACAATCCACCGGCCCGGCGTCCGGCCCTCTCTACTTTCCCATTTACTTCTCCTGCCGCACACTCGGCCTCAATTAGGGCGTGTAGGTAGCATGGCTGCGTGGTGAATCAGTATTGTAATATTTAGTATTGTAATACCTCTGCTGACTCTCTCTGTATTCTACACGCTGTGCACACCTGATAGAGTCTTCATATATTCAGCCTTGTCAGTTCCATCGTGTTATTTGTGTCACATCTTGGCTAATTTCCATGGAAATAAGACCGTAATCGGCAAGTGTTTGTATTCATGCTGCTTAAAGGGAATCACATCCATTTTCTTTTTTTTACATATTTGTGTGTATTTTGTTCATGCTGGGGCGTGTATGTGTGTATTTCATGTGCATTTTATCTTTTTCTAAAGGGCGAGCTTTTGAGGATCCCTGCCAAAAAGTGCTGCCCGGAGTGCGTCTCCTCGTCCCAGGGTTCCTGCCAGCACGAAGGAGTCATCTATGGAGTAAGTGAAAACATCATATTAAATGTTATTATGCGCACACAAAGATGCTGCATATATGGATCTATTTAAAAAAGCATCTGTGGTACAATAGTGTGCTTTTGAGTTTGTGGCAACAGTTTAAGCCTGTTGCACAGAACCAGCTTCAGAAAGAAATGGTTTTTCCTAGTTTGGTGTGGAAGTACTTGACAAAGCCCCGACCTGAGCCCCATTCAACACCTTAAGCCCTTTAGGATGAACTGAAAATTTCCGACTTTGACCCAGTTCTGATCACTGAACATCAATGTGTGAAATGTCAAAATGCTCTTCTGCTCTTGAATCGTTCCAAAACTGTGAGGAAATCCTGAAACCGAAATCTAAATACCGAATAGTTACTTAAAAAAGTCTTTGGATGACATTTTGTGGGAAATCTTTAATCGTTAACATTAAATCCAAGGTGATGTAACCCATAATACTGCCTCCTCACTGTCCCGAGCTCTAACCTCAAACGCACAGGTGACTGCGCTTTCTCAGTCTTGGCCCCCGGGCTGTAAACAGCCTGCCCAATGTCAGATCTGCCCGTCCATCCACTCTTTCAAATCTCGGCTCAAACAGATTTATTCTCATTAGCGTTCGAGCCAAGATCAGCTGACTCCCTCATTTGGTCTGCTAGCTTGTTTTGTTGTCTGTTGGTGTTTTGATCCTCTCTGATGATTGTATTTTTCTTCATGTTCTACAGCTGTAAGCTGTTTTTAAATGTGCTCTATAAATACATTTCATTTGATTTGATTTGATAATTCACCTTTTAAAACGCATTCATGAATTAAAATTGGTTCCAGAGACCTGCCCCCCCCCC